>NC_135964.1:53788919-53841419 GCF_053455715.1 Rhinoraja longicauda | reverse complement strand
CTGGACTGCCCTCCTGTCACCACCACCCTCTGCATCCACATTCAATTATTGATGCCAGACTATTGTTAACCTGGCAGCGGGGGCGTACGTAGTTCTGCGGCACGCTGCTTACACTAACAACACAAGGTCCACTTAGACAGATCTCATTACGTTTCCAGAATCAGGCAGGAAATTAAGTGTGTCGGTAGGAACAGCTGATGCTAGCTTTAAACCGAAGATAGACACAAAACGCTGGAGTAACTCAGCGGGTCAGGCAGCATCTCTGGGGCAAAGGAATGGGTGACGTTTCGGGTCGAGACCCTTCTTCAGTCTGAACAAACGTCACCCATTCCTTCTCTCCAGAGATGCTGCCTGACCTGCTGAGTTACTCCAGGAAAGTCAGTGACTGTAGCTATGTAGATTGGAAAAGTGAGGGCTATTTCCTTGAAACATAGAAACATAGAAAATAGGTGCAGGAGGAGGCCATTCAGCCCTTCGAGCCTGTACCGCCATTCATTGTGATCATGGCTGATCGTCCACAATCAGTAACCCGAGCCTGCCTTCTCCCCATATCCCTTGATTCCACTAGCCCCTAGAGCTCTATCTAACTCTCTCTTAAATCCATCCAGTGATTTGGGCTCCACTGCCCTCTGTGGCAGAGAATTCCACAAATTCACAACTCTCTGGGTGAAAAAGTTTTCTCACCTCAGTTTTAAATGGCCTCCCCTTTATTCTAAGACAGTGTCCCCTGGTTCTGGACTCCCCCAACATTGGGAACATGTTTCCTGCCTCTAGTTTGCCCAGTCCTTTTATAATTTTATACGTCTCTATAAGATCCCCTCTCATCCTTCTAAACTCCAGTGAATACAAGCCTAGTGGAGGAGCAGAGGAGGTTGTGAGGAGCTGGGATACATGTTGGGGTTTAACATCATGCAGGGGCTCAGGGAGGGAGAGTGATGCAATGGATCCCGTGATCTCCGTGAATGTGGAACGCAGGTGATGGTCAGAGAGTGGGATGGAGAGTGTGTGCGATCACTGTGAGTTTGGGTCACACGCACAGCAAACAGGTTCAAAACACAGCTGGATAAGCCTCTGCAAGCAAACGGGCGGCACGGTGGTGCAGCGGGTAGAGCTGCTGCCTCACGGCGCCAGAGACCCGGGTTCCATCCCGACTACGGGTGCTGTCTGTACGGAGTTTGCACGTTCTCCCCGTGACCTGCGTGGGTTTTCTCCGGGCGCTCCGGTTTCCTCCCACACTCCAAGGACCTACAGGGTTGTAGTTTAATTGGCTTGGTATAAATTGTAAATTGCCCCTAGTGTGTGTAGGATAGTGTTAGTGTGCGGGGATCGCTGGTCGGCGCGAACCCGATGGGCCGAAGGGCCTGTTTCCGCGGTTTCTCTAAACTAATAAAACTAAATGAAAGGATTTACGGGCCAGTGGGGAGAGTAGGAGGGAGTGGAATACTCCTGCTCACAGCCAGTGTGGATTCAAGGCTTACTGCAGTTAGGGGTTGCCAACTTCCTCACTCCCAAATACGGGACAAGGTGACGTCACCGCCCCGCGCCCCATGTGACCTCACCCAGCCAGCGGGCCGGGAGGCGGGTTGCTACGCAACCTCCGTCAGGCGGCGCCTAGCCCGGGCGGCCGCCATTGGTGGAGCGGGAGCACGTGGCCGCTGGCTGGGTGAGGTCACATGGGGCGCGGGGCGGTGACGTCACCCTTTGTCCTGTATTTGGGAGTGAGGAAGTTGGCAACCCTACTAATACGGGACAAGGGCGGTCCCGTACGGGACCTTCTGCAGTTGTATAGGGCCTTGGTGAGACCACATCTGGAGTATTGTGTGCAGTTTTGGAACTGACTAGACTTGTATTCACTGGAGTTTAGAAGGATGAGAGTGGATCTTATAGAAACATATAAAACCATAAAAGGACTGGACAAGCTAGATGCAGGAAAAATGTTCCCGATGTTGTGGGAGTCCAGAACCAGGGGCCACGCAGTCTAAGAATAAAGGGGAGGCCATTTAAAACTGAGGTGAGAAGGAACCTTTTTCACCCAGAGAGTTGTGAATTTGTGGAATTCTCTGCCACAGAGGGCAGTGGAGGCCGATTCACTGGATGGATTTAAAAGAGAGTTAGATAGAGCTCTAGGGGCTAGTGGAATCAAGGGATATGGGGAGAAGGCAGGCACGGGTTACTGATTGTGGACGATCAACCTATTGTCTATGTTTCTATGTTTCTAACCTAATTTAGCCCACAATACAGGATGTCCCAGCTAATACGGGACAGTTGGCGACCGTACGTGCAGCGTTCAGCAGCGCTGTGCGTGGCGTCCGACACTGGGGACACACGGTGAACAGGACGTGACTTCCTCCATCACTCAGTCTGAGATTCTTGTTCTGACGGGCCGTTGACAGGAGCTTTATTTAATGCTGTAAATCCTGGCGATGCGAGGTCATCAACTCAGCGATTAATGCTTAATCTGGGCCCTGGTGATGGGGCCGCGGTGTGTAGGGACCGCCCATCTCACTATCAGAAGGTATTATTGATTGGACGTGGGAGCTTTGACAAGGCAGCGAGGAGTTGATGACAGAAACACGCGGTGTCTCGCGCAGTAACGCTGCTGTGAGCGGCCGCCGCCACCAACGGACGCCTTTGTTCTGGGATTTCAAACCTTCCAGCGTTCCCCATCACACACGCACACACGCACACGCGCTCCCTCCAGACCAACTAACCCTGCCAACTCCTATGAGCAGAGACATCTCGTCCTTGATATCTTGTACTGTGAGCCTCCATCAGACAGCCAGCCCCGGTGGGATTGTAATCAGCTGTGATGGACGTCTCTATCCTGCCCGCTGATCACAGGCAGCGCCACGTGGACTCTGCCCGGTGCTGCCGCCCAGTCAGCGGGCAGCCCCCCCTAGAGACACACAGGCCGTGCCACCTACAGCAGGTCCACAGTGGGTCACAGCGGGTCACAGTGGGTCACAGCGGGTCACAGTGGGTGACAGTGGGGTCACAGTGGGTCACAGTGGGTCACAGTGGGTCACGCCACCTACAGCGGGTCACAGTGGGTCACAGTGGGGTCACAGTGGGTCACGGTGGGTCACAGTGGTCCACAGTGGGTCACAGCGGGTCACAGTGGGTCACAGTGGGTCACGGCGGGTCACGGTGGGTCACAGTGGGTCACAGTGGGGTCACAGTGGGGTCACGGTGGGTCACGGTGGGTCACGGTGGGTCACAGTAGGTCACGGCATCTACACTAGACAATGCCATCCATAGGAGATTATGCCATCTACCGTAGGTTGGCACGGTGACGCAGCGGTAGAGTTGCTGCCTTACAGCGAATGCAGCGTCGGAGACCTGGGTTCCATCCCGACTACGGGCGCCGTCTGTACGGAGTTTGTACGTTCTCCCCGTGACCTGCGTGGGCTTTCTCCGGGCGCTTCGGTTTCCTCCCACACTCCAAAGACGTGCACGTTTGTAGATTAATTGGCTTGGTGTATTTGTAACTTGACCCTAGTGTGTGTAGGATAGTGTTAGTGTGCGGGGATTGCTGGTCGGCACGGACCCGGTGGGCCGAAGGGCCAGTTTCAACCCTGTATCTGTAAACTAAACTAAACCAAGATTCACCTCTCCGATGGGCGCATGTCTACAGTGGGTCCAATCCTCCTGCATTTCTACTCTACGATGTGATAGAACGTTATTTATCCCAGGAGGGATGTTGGTCATAAAACACAAGGTACATGAACAATACATTAAACATGAAATTAAAGTGAATCTCCGGCTGATCTTCCCGCTGCTCATGTGGGTGCAGGGAATGACTGTGGTAACACAAGACAATAGACAATAGACAATAGGTGCAGGAGTAGGCCATTCAGCCCTTCGAGCCAGCACCACCATTCAATGCGATCATGGCTGAAGAATGAGGCCATTCAGCCCAGTGAGTCTTGTGCAAGGCTGACCCATTCTCCTGCCTTCTCCCGGTAACCTTTGACGCCCGTACCAATCAATAATCTGTCAATCTGCTCCCTGGTCCCAGACTCTCCCACTAGTGGACAGACACAACAAGCTGGAACAACTCAGCGGGTCAGGCAGCAACTCTGGAGAGAAGGAATGGGTGACGTTTCGGGTGGAGACCCCTTCTTCTGAAGAAACGTCCCCCATTCCTTCTCTCCAGAGATGCTGCCTGTCCCGCTGAGTTACTCCAGTTCCTTCCTGGACTCTCCCACTAGTGGAAACATCCTCTCCACATCCAGGCCTAGCAATATTTGGTAATTCACAATGAGGTCCCCCCTCATCCTTCTAAACTCAGAGTGATCCAGGAATAGGGTTGCCAACTTCCTCACTCCCAAATAAGGGGTGGGAGGGTGGTCCGGGAGGGTGGGGTGGGAGGGTGTTCTGGGAGGGTGGGGTGGGAGGGTGTTCTGGGAGGGTGGGGTGGGAGGGTGTTCTGGGAGGGTGGGGTGGGAGGGTGTTCTGGCAGGGTGGGGTGGGAGGGTGTTCTGGGAGGGTGGGGTGGGAGGGTGGGGGTGGGAGGGTGGGGGTGGGAGGGGCCAGGAGCTGAAGGCGAGACAGAGACATATGGAGATGTATAAAATTATAAAAGGACTGGACAAGCTAGATGCAGGAAACATGTTCCCAATGTTGGGGGAGTCCAGAACCAGGGGCCACACAGTCTAAGAATAAAGGGGAGGCCATTTAAAACTGAGATGAGAAGGAACTTTTTCACCCAGAGACTTGTGAATTTGTGGAATTCTCTGCCACAGAGGGCAGTGGAGGCCGATTCACTGGATGGATTTAGGAGAGAGTTAGATAGAGCTCTAGGGGCTAGTGGAATCAAGGGATATGGGGAGAAGGCAGGCACGGGTTACTGATTGTGGATGATCAGCCATGATCACAATGAATGGCGGTGCGTATAGGCTCGAAGGGCCGAATGGCCTCCTCCTGCACCTATTGTCTATGTTTCTATGACCAGGCCCACGTACCGACCAGCACCCCCACACCTCATGAAGCAGCTCTGCAACACATTGGTCGGGCCGCGTGTGGAGCGGTGCGTGCAGTTCTAGTTGCCCCATTACAGGGAGGATGTGGAGGCTTTGGAGAGGGGGATCACCAGACGCTGCCTGGATTAGAGGGTCCCAGCTACGGGGAGAGGGTGGAGAGGGTGGAGAGAGGGTTCACCACAACCTCAGGGCATGAAGATTGAATGCTCTACTGATCAGCACCAAACCTGCACACATCCAGCTTCAATCCCCCACCCTCTATTGTCGATGTTTCTATGAATGAGGATCAGGTCTTGCAGTAAACTCAGGGGGGAGGCGGGGGGGGAGGCTGGGGGGGGGGGAGGCGGGGGGGAGGGGCTGCAGCTTGTAATCACTGCCTCTCTGGGTATGGTCATCTCGTGACCTACATTTCTATGGCTCTCTCTCCAGTCAAGGCTCTCTCTCCATCTCACCGGGAGCCGGTCCAGAGTCGGCCTTGGCCGGGCGGCGTAACCCTTGCCCACAGCAACACACCCTTCACAAGGACTGTAATACAGACACAGAGTGCTGGAGTAACTCAGCGGGACAGGCAGCATCTGTGGAGAGAAGGAATGAGTGACGTTTCGGGTCGAGACCCTTCTTCAGACTTCATCCGAAACGTCACCCATTCCTTCTCTCCAGAGATGCTACCTCACCAGCTGAGTTACTCCAGCACTCTGTGTCTATCTTCGATATAAACCAGCATCTGCAGTTCCTTCTCACACAAGGTTTTCAAAGGTTTCAAGAATTGTAGTGTAGTTGTTTAGTAGGTAGCATTGAAGAATATTTGTTTAGATAGCTGGATGATTTTGTATTGTGGTGGTGGGTTTGTTTGGTATTAATCTGTATCGTATATATTACTGCAGTAATTGATTACATTTATTTTTGTTAAAATCATCAAGGCGTTGTGCGGCTGGGGGGGGTCAGGGTGTGCGATTGTCAGCCGTGTGAAGTGTGTTGATCTCCCTCTGATGAGAAGACACAATGCTGACAGATGAATCATTCTTCTTTGTTCTAGTGGATGGGTCTGATGTCAAGCTTTTTGTATTGAGCAGATAAGCCAGTTAAACATTGCAACCATTCAAACTCTGAAACTTTCCCATTAGCTTCACTGAAATGTGTTTTTGAAGGCAAGGAAATAGGAAAAATATCAATTAATTCTCCAAAGGGCTGTTTGCAAATGAGTGGGCGATTGGAGAGTTGTCCGTATGCCCAGCCTCTGTGGATCTGTCTGTATTCCCAGCCTCTGTGGATCTGCTGATTTCTGTTCACTGAACTCCAAGGTGTAAAACGACCAACATTCAACAAATGAGAAGGGTAAATGGCAGTGAGCTACAGTGACCCGAAACGTCACCTATCCATGTCCTCCACAGATGCTGCCTGACCCGCTGAGTTACTCCAGCACTCTGTGAAACGTCACCTATCCATGTCCTCCACAGATGCTGCCTGACCCGCTGAGTTACTCCAGCACTCTGTGTCCATCCACTCTGCCTCCACCCTCCCTCGCCATTACCTTCCCTCCTGGCTCCACCACCCCTCGTCTTTGCCCCTCCACCCCCCTCCCCCTCCCCTGCCCACTCTCCCTCTCCAAGCCCCCACCCCTCCTCCCCTCGATAGCCCAGCAAACCCAGCAGCCAGCCTTGCTGAGCTGCTTAATCCTTTGCTCTGAGATCGTTTTAATCTATTCCCTTCACCGTTTCACATTAAAGATTTTATGTAAATGCAGCTTTTCATTTTAAAACCTCGCTGTCTTCGGCTCGTCTCCTCTCCTCTCCTGATTTCCCGTTAATGCTCAGTCCTTCCTGTTTGTTATTTTAACTTCCCTTTCCATTATCACCTGAGCTGACGTCTCCATTACTTGATTTCACTGTGAATCACGGACAAATATATTCTGTAGAAACTACAGGTCTCATTACCGGTTGACTGAATGTGCTTTAATATCCTCGTTGCCAGACGCAGGCCGCTGGGACCAGCCACTGTCATTAGTTTTGTTCTTGAAAATCGGTCCAAATGTTAATTAAAATATTAATAATAATAATACTGGAGATTGAATAAACCCTAAGTATCCAGGACAGTTTGTGAAACTATTTCAATTTTACACAGTGTGATCTTGGAGTTTATTCAATTAATACGCAGGCATGTCAGAAAGTGTCTGGTTGTCGAGGAAAGAGATTGTGGATGGGAGAGAGTGCACTTGTTGGGGTCTGGAGAAAGACCAGGCCTTAGAGACTGTCCAGACAGATCAGCAGTAGAACAGGTCGGGCAAATGGGACTAGAACCAGGGTGTGCACTGTAGTGTGACAGCAACAGAGAAAGCGCAGGTAAAAACTGTGCAAGTGCCACGGAAGGTTGGTTGGAAGATCGGTATCATAGAGTGTAGGAAAAAAACTGCAAATGCTGGTACAAATCGAAGGTATCACAAAATGCTGGAGTAACTCACCGGGTCAGGCAGCATCTAGGAAAGAAGGAATGGGTGACGTTTTGGGTCGAGGCCCTTCAAGAAGGATCTGGACCCAAAACGTCACCCATTCCTTCTCTCCTAAATGCTGCCTGACCTGCTGAGTTACTCTAGAATTTTGTGATAGTGTCATAGAGATGTACAGCATGGAAACAGGCCCTTCGGCCCCCTTGTCCATGCTGACCAAGTTGACGTACAGTGCTGGTCCAAACCCTGCCAAACCTCGCCTGTCCGTGTACACGTCCAAACACCTTTTAAAATGACACCCCACTTCCGCGGCCTCCTCTGGCAGTTTCTGTGAGGGGGGGTTGAGTGGTCTGATTACAGCAGGGAGCAGGTTATTGTTGAGTCTGGTTGTGTGGGCTCTCATGCCTCTGTACCACCTGCCCAGCAGGAGAGGGGGGGAGCAGGCGTGAGTGAGTGGTCTCTGATGACACTGGCCGCTTCACTGAGGCGGCGTGGGTCGATGGCAGGTGGGTCGATGGCAGGTGGGTCGATGGCAGGTGGGTCGATGGCAGGTGGGTCGATGGCAGGTGGGTCGATGGCAGGTGGGTCGATGGCAGGTGGGTCGATGGCAGGTGGGTCGATGGCAGAGGCTGGTCTGGGTGAAAGGGCTTTAGTTTAGTTTGGTTTAGAGACACAGCATGGAAATAGACCCCTTGGCCCACCGGGTCCACGCCGACCAGCGAACCCCCTCCGCCCACTGACACTATCCTACGCACACACACACACACACACACACACACACACACACACACACACACACACACACACACACACACACACACACACAGCGGACAACACACACACACACACACACACACACACACACACACACACACACACACACACACACACACACAGGGGACAACACACACACACACACACACACACACACACACACACACACACACACACACAGGGGACAATTCACATTTACACCAATCCCAATTAACCCACAGAGTGGAGGCCAATTCTCTGAATGCATTCAAGAGAGAGCTAGATAGAGCTCTTAAGGATAGCGGAGTCAGGGGGTATGGGGAGAAGGCAGGAACGGGGTACTGATAGAATGATCAGCCATGATCACATTGAATGGCGGTGCGTACAGGCTCGAAGGGCCGAATGGCCTCCTCCTGCACCTGTTGTCTATTGTCTAAACTCGCACATCTTTGGAGTGTGGGAGGAAACTGGAACACCCAGAGAAAACCCACGCAGGTCACGGGGAGAACGTACAAACTCCGTAGTCGGGATCGAACCCGGGTCTGTGGCGCTGTGAGGCGGCGGTTCTACCCGCTGTGCCGCGGTGATTCACCAGGACGCTGGCTGGGTCGGTGGAGCGTGGCACTGCCTGGGCTGGCAGAGTCACAGAGAGACTGCCGTGGGCACCCTGCCGGCACCAGTGATCGGTGAACAGCCACACTGCCCGGGGGGCCATGATGCCCACCCAGGTAATTGTGCGACTATGGCCCCTGGTGCTGACATGAAGCAAATAGCCCGGAGCACCAACTCAACGCTCCTGTTCATAGCCACTGCAGCCAGGGGCAGTTTTCCATTGACAAACTTCTCACTGGTTGATGGGTTTAGGATCCGTGAGCATGGCGCTCCAGCACAGGGAATTAAACACTCACAACACATGGCGTCTCTTAATGAAAGTGTTGATGCCAGGCACCACAGCCTTCTTTGGCATCCTCCCCCCTCCCCCTGGAAACAGGACCTTCTGCAGGGGACTGGCACTGGATTAGAAAGACGAGAGGGGATCTTATAGAAATATATAACATTCTTTAAGGATTGGACAGGCTAGATGCAGGAAAAACGTTCCCCATGTTGGAGGAGTCCAGAACCAGGGACCACAGTTTAACAATAAGGGGTCGGCCATTTAGGACTGCGATGAGGAAAAACTTTTTCACCCAGAAAGTTGTGAATCTGTGGAATTCTCTGCCACAGAGGGCAGTGGAGGCCGATTCACTGGATGTTTTCAAGAGAGAGTTGGATTTAACTCTTCGGGCTAACGGAATCCAGGGATATGGGGAGAAAGCAGGAACGGGGTACTGATTGTGGATGATCAGCCGTGATCAAAATGAACGGCAGTGCTGGCTCGAAGGGCCGAATTGGCTTACTCGTGTGTGTGTGTGTGTGTGTGCGTGTGTGTGTGTGTGTGTGTGGGTGTGTGTGCATGTGTGGGTGTGGGTGTGTGTGGGTGTGCGTGTGGGTGTGTGTGTGGGTGTGTGCGTGTGTGTGTGTATGTGGGTGTGTGTGTGGGTGTGTGTGTGTGTGTGTGGGTGTGGGTGTGTGTGGGTGTGTGTGTGGGTGTGCGTGTGTGCGTGCGTGTGTGTGGGTGTGTGGGTGTGTGTGTGTGGGTGTGCGTGTGTGTGTGGGTGTGTGTGTGTGTGTGTGGGTGTGTGTGTGTGTGGGTGTGTGTGTGTGTGGGTGTGTGTGTGTGTGTGTGGGTGTGCGTGTGTGCGTGTAGATAGATGGCGGGTGATCCTGCCCTCATTCTACACTCACACGTGCTTGCACTCATTCTCGTGAAACATCAAGATGTGAAAGTTAAAGTCTTGGCCCAATGTGCGTCTGCCATGCACCTGAGCTAGGAGAGAGAGAGGGAGAGAGAGTGTGAGACACAGAGAGAGAGAGAGGGAGAGAGAGAGAGAGAGAGAGAGAGAGAGAGAGAGAGAGAGAGAGAGAGAGAGAGAGAGAGAGAGAGAGAGAGAGTGTGAGACACAGAGAGAGAGAGAGAGGGAGAGAGAGAGAGAGAGAGAGAGAGAGAGAGAGAGAGAGAGAGAGAGAGAGAGAGAGAGAGAGAGAGAGAGGGAGAGGGGGGTGGAGGAGAGAGAGAGAGAGAGAGAGAGAGAGAGAGAGAGAGAGAGAGAGAGAGAGAGAGAGAGAGAGAGAGAGGCTTTGATTTGTGGGGAGAGGCAGGGTGTACTTCAGCAAAGCCACAGCATTATAATTACCAGCAAGTGCTCCAGTAAAGCTGCTTTGCGGGCTGGGCTGTTTGAGGTTATTTAAGGGAAAGCCAGTGGCATATTTTACTTATTCCCTTTACAAATTCTCCGAGTGGCTGGCAGGCAGGCAGCGCAAACACAAGCAGGGAGTGGGTTTGACAGCTCTGCCTCTCACACAGTTGCTGTAGGCTTTTATTAATTTTGCTGACTCCCTGGAGACTGTTTATTATACATTATTTAACCGTGCAGGCTCGTGATGCACTCTCCACGTGCAGTCCACACTCTCCACACACTGGCTTCACTGGCTAAACACTCGAGCCAGGGTCCAATATCCGAGGAGCAGATTAAATGGAAGCGAATATGAATGAATGAGAGGTTGATCAGAATGCAGTAAATAGCAACACTGGCCTTAAATGAGTTTTTAATCTCCATTCTCATCTCTTCAGTCTAACAGAGCTAAGAGTCAGCAGCCACAGAAACATTACAACCTCAGTCTGTTCTCTCCCAGTCAGAGCTTTGCCTCACAAAGTAATGAAGGCGGAATGATTAAAGGAATTCAAGTGGGAGCGGGGGCATAAAGCAGATTCCTGCGCGCTCGAAGGAACTGCCGATGCTGGTTTACACCGAACATAGGCACAAATAGCTGGAGTAACTCAGCGGGTCAGGCAGCATCTGTGGAGAGAAGTATACACTGGAATTTAGAAGGATGAGAGGAGATCTTATCGAAACGTATAAGATTATTAAGGGGTTGGACACGTTAGAGGCAGGAAACATGTTCCCAATGTTGGGGGAGTCCAGAACAAGGGGCCACAGTTTAAGAATAAGGGGCAGGCCATTTAGAACTGAGATGAGGAAAAACTTTTTCAGTCAGAGAGTTGTGAATCTGTGGAATTCTCTGCCTCAGAAGGCAGTGGAGGCCAATTCTCTGAATGCATTCAAGAGAGAGCTAGATAGAGATCTTAAGGATAGCGGAGTCAGGGGGTATGCGGAGAAGGCAGGAACGGGGTACTGATTGTGGATGATCAGCCATGATCACATTGAATGGCGCTGCGTACAGGCTCGAAGGGCCGAATGGCCTCCTCCTGGACCTATTGTCTATTGAATAGGTGGCGTTTCGGGTCGAGACCCTTCTTCAGATATCGCTTCCACAAGACAGTCGTGCGCTGCACCTTCCACTAGTGATGTCTTCATGTTTACACGCAGGGAATCGAGGAGATTCTACTCCAGTGCACACACCATCAATTCCACCAGTCTGAAGAAGGGTCTCGACCCGAAACGTCACCCATTCCTTCTCTCCACAGATGCTGCCTGACCCGCTGAGTTACTCCAGCACTCTGTGTCTAACATCTGTGGAGAACATGGATAGGTGACGTTCTGTGGGAGGGTCCTGACCTGAAACGTCCCCTGTCCGTTCCCTCCCCAGATGCTGCCCGACTCGCTGAGTTCCTCCAGCACGTTGTGCTTTGCTCCCGGTTGCAGCGCCTGCAGTTCCTTGCCTCCCTCGTTGTCTGTCTGTGAGCTGAGCACAGCACGGTGAGCCTGTGGCCCAGGGCGAGCCTGTGGACCAGGGCGAGCCTGTGGCCCAGGGCGGGCCCACGGTGAGCCTGTGGACCATGGCGAGCCTGTGGACCATGGCGAGCCTGTGGACCATGGCGAGCCTGTGGCCCATGGCGAGCCTGTGGACCATGGCGAGCCTGTGGACCATGGCGAGCCTGTGGACCACGGTGAGTCTGTGCGAGCCTGTGGACCAGGGCGAGCCTGTGGACCAGGGCGAGCCTGTGGACCACGGTGAGTCTGTGCGAGCCTGTGGACCACGGTGAGCCTGTGGACCATGGCGAGCCTGTGGACCAGGGCGAGCCTGTGGACCACGGTGAGTCTGTGCGAGCCTGTGGACCACGGTGAGCCTGTGGACCATGGCGAGCCTGTGGACCAGGGCGAGCCTGTGGACCACGGTGAGTCTGTGCGAGCCTGTGGACCACGGTGAGCCTGTGGACCATGGCGAGCCTGTGGACCAGGGCGAGCCTGTGGACCACGGTGAGTCTGTGCGAGCCTGTGGACCATGGCGAGCCTGTGGACCATGGCGAGCCTGTGGACCAGGGCGAGCCTGTGGACCACGGTGAGTCTGTGCGAGCCTGTGGACCACGGTGAGCCTGTGGACCATGGCGAGCCTGTGGACCAGGGCGAGCCTGTGGACCACGGTGAGTCTGTGCGAGCCTGTGGACCACGGTGAGCCTGTGGACCATGGCGAGCCTGTGGACCACGGTGAGCCTGTGGACCAGGGCGAGCCTGTGGACCACGGTGAGTCTGTGCGAGCCTGTGGACCACGGTGAGCCTGTGGACCAGGGCGAGCCTGTGGACCACGGTGAGTCTGTGCGAGCCTGTGGACCAGGGCGAGCCTGTGGACCAGGGCGAGCCTGTGGACCACGGTGAGTCTGTGCGAGCCTGTGGACCAGGGCGAGCCTGTGGACCAGGGCGAGCCTGTGGACCACGGTGAGTCTGTGCGAGCCTGTGGACCACGGTGAGCCTGTGGACCATGGCGAGCCTGTGGACCAGGGCGAGCCTGTGGACCACGGTGAGTCTGTGCGAGCCTGTGGACCACGGTGAGCCTGTGGACCATGGCGAGCCTGTGGACCAGGGCGAGCCTGTGGACCACGGTGAGTCTGTGCGAGCCTGTGGACCATGGCGAGCCTGTGGACCATGGCGAGCCTGTGGACCAGGGCGAGCCTGTGGACCACGGTGAGTCTGTGCGAGCCTGTGGACCACGGTGAGCCTGTGGACCATGGCGAGCCTGTGGACCAGGGCGAGCCTGTGGACCACGGTGAGTCTGTGCGAGCCTGTGGACCACGGTGAGCCTGTGGACCATGGCGAGCCTGTGGACCACGGTGAGCCTGTGGACCAGGGCGAGCCTGTGGACCACGGTGAGTCTGTGCGAGCCTGTGGACCACGGTGAGCCTGTGGACCAGGGCGAGCCTGTGGACCACGGTGAGTCTGTGCGAGCCTGTGGACCAGGGCGAGCCTGTGGACCAGGGCGAGCCTGTGGACCACGGTGAGTCTGTGCGAGCCTGTGGACCACGGTGAGCCTGTGGACCATGGCGAGCCTGTGGACCAGGGCGAGCCTGTGGACCACGGTGAGTCTGTGCGAGCCTGTGGCCCGCAGTGCTGCCAGCTGGCAGCTACACGCACAGGAAAGTTTCTGTCGAGCACTAAACTTTCCCCGGAACGTGTGAAAGTTGGTAATCTCCTGCAGTCTGATTAAT
Source organism: Rhinoraja longicauda (assembly GCF_053455715.1). NCBI lineage: Eukaryota > Metazoa > Chordata > Chondrichthyes > Rajiformes > Arhynchobatidae > Rhinoraja > Rhinoraja longicauda. Next base: position 53,827,759 of record NC_135964.1, on the reverse strand, counting down.
AAAGCTGAAAATAGAGTTATTACCAATGATGATTGGTTTAATTAGAATGTCCGAGTCGTCACCTGTGAATAACCTGGTTTTAAATCACTGAGAATGACTCTAAACCCATTCTCAGACATCTCCTCGTTTCAATAATGTATCACACTTGGCTTCTCACTAAATTGGGTAGTTTTAATATTTGAACATTTAACCCGTGCGTGCCTGGCTCAGCTCGTGTGTAAAGCCCAGCTTAATGTGAGCACGGTGGGGCAGCGGGTAGAGCTGCTGCCTCACGGCACCACAGACCCGGGTTCCATCCCGACTATGGGTGCTGTCTGTGTGGAGTTTGCGTGACCTGTGTGGACTTGTGACCAGTATATAGTCACAGAGCCACTTACAGGGAAAGACAGGCACAGAAATGTCTTTAGTCAGAGGGTGGTGAATCTGTGGGATTCTTTGCCACAGACGGCTGTGGAGGCCACAAGTCAGTGGGTATTGTTAAGGCAGAGATAGATAGATTGTTGATCAGTGCAGGTGTCAGGGGTTATGGGGAGAAGGCAGGAGAATGGGGTCAGGAGGGAGAGATAGATCAGCCACGATTGAATGACGGTATAGACTCGAAGGGCCGAATGGCCTAATTCTACTCCTATCACTTATGACACACTACAATGGCTCCTCACTTTTAAACCTATACCGCACTGTGAATGGCTCTGTGGTCATCATGGATTGTCTTTCTGCTGACTAGTTAGCACGCAGCGAAAGCTTTTCACTGTACCTCGGTACACGTGACCATAAACTACACTGAAATATGATAGCGGTGTTCAAGAGGCTTTCAGATGGACACGCAGATATGGAGGGGTGTGGATCACATGCAGGTAGAGGGGATTAGTCTCACCTGTACAGCATCATGTACAGCACAGACATTGTGGGCCGAATGGCCTGTACGGACCTGTGTTACCTGTGTCCGTGTGTGAGTGTGTTGCCCTTTCCCATTGCTCTCTGCAGGCAGAAGCCTCAGACCGTCTGTCTCTGCAAGTGGTCCTTTATATATTTACGGCCTCTTGTTTTGCACAAGTGGTAATGTTTCCTCTCCATCGTTGATTATATTAAACACTTGGACGGCTGAAGCTTTTAAAAGCATGCCTGAGTCTGTGTCCTTAATGCCCTTGAGTGTGCTGGTGCTGGGCGCTGGGTGCTGGGCGTTGGCGGTGGGCATTGGCGGTGGGTGCTGGGCGCTGGGGGCTGGGCGCTGGGTGATGGGTGGGTCGTGGGTGGGCGCTGGGCATTGGGTGGTGCGGGTGGGCGCTGGGCGCTGGGCGGTGGGCGCTGGGGGCTGGGCGCTGGGTAGTGCGGGTGGGCGCTGGACGCTGGGGGCTGGGCAGTGGGCGCTGGGCGGTGGGCGCTGGGCGCTGGGGGCTGGGCGCTGGACGCTGGGCGCTGGGGGCTGGGCGCTGGACGCTGGGCGGTGGGCGCTGGGCGCTGGGTAGTGCGGGTGGGCGCTGGACGGTGGGCGCTGGGCGGTGGGCGCTGGACGCTGGACGGTGGGCGGTGGGCAGTGGGCGCTGGGCGGTGGGCGCTGGGTAGTGCGGGTGGGCGCTGGGGGCTGGGCGCTGGACGCTGGGCGCTGGGCGCTGGACGCTGGGCGCTGGACGCTGGGCGCTGGACGCTGGACGTTGGGCGGTGAAGAGGCACCTCGCGGTGGTGAACGCTTGTTTGGCCGGGAGACGGGGGGATGGGCACTGGGCGTATCCACGCACGCTCTGCTCAGAAACCTCCGCACGTCTGTGCAGGCGGCCGAGGTTGGACAGACTGTTTTTTTAGTTTTAGAGATACAGCGCGGAAACAGGCCTTTCGGCCCATCGGGTCCGTGCCGACCACTAACACTATCCTACACCCACTGGGGACACGTACACCAATGTACACGCACACCAAGCCAATTAACCTCCAAACCTGTACGTCAGGGGGGGCACCGCACCCTCGATATCAGTCTGAGGAAGGGTCTCGACTCGAAACGTCACCCCATTCCTTCTCTCCAGAGATGCTGCCTGACCCGCTGAGTTACTCCAGCATTTTGTGACACCATTTCTGATTTCACCACTAACACTATCCTACACACACCAGGGACAACTTACAATTTTTACCAAAACCAATTAACCTGCACGTCTTTGGAGTGTGGGAGGAAACCGGACCGCCCGGAGAAAACCCACGCAGTCGCTGGGAGAAGGTACAAACTCTGTACAGACAGCGGCCGTAGTCAGGATGGAACCCGGGTCCCTGGCGCTGTCAGGCAGCAGCTCTACCCGCTGCACCACCGTGCCGCCAGTGATTCCACCGTGCTGTAGGAGCGTGGCTGCCAATTGTGGATTGATGGGGATATTCATGCCGTAATGTGATGGTGTGCAGGGGTCAGTGATGAAGGCACAGTCATGTTGTTGTGATGGTCTGGCGGATGCCCGAGTGTGGTCCATTGTGCCGTGCGGTGATTAACAGGACGGGAGGGCAGTGCTTGGGGTTTTGGCCGCTCTGTGGAGCTGGGCATTTTGAAACCTCATTGTAAATAAGATGATGAGAAATATATCTCCATCCATAAACTGCTGAGAGTGTAACAGGCTGTGTGACTCCAACATCACGCTCACTTACACATAATCCCATTGCTGCTTCCCCCCTGCTGATGGTATTCATGGAAATATGAATCTGGCTCTCCCTTTGTACGGAATTCACAATGTGACTTCAATGTGTACTGCTCAGTGACACACCATGCGTCTAGCCACAGCCCCGCTACACTCAGCACACAGTCAAGGCTTCCTGTTATTTACTTCATCCCCAGAACCTGGAAATGTTTAGAGAGGCACAGAGTGCTGGAGTAACTCAGCGGGTCAGGCAGCATCTGTGGAGAACATGGATAGGTGACGTTTCCCAGAGTGCTGGAGTAACTCAGCGGGTCAGGCAGCATCTGTGGAGAACATGGATAGGTGACGTTTCACAGAGTGCTGGAGTAACTCAGCGGGTCGGGCAGCATCTGTGGAGAACATTTTGTGACGTTTTGGATCGGGACCCTTCTCGTTATTTGCCCGTCTTCCTCTAAGGTTCAGGGGGACGTGGGCAAATGGGACCAGCTGTGACGGGGCTTCTTGGTCAGCATGGATGAGTTGAGCCAAAATTCATAAGTGATGGGAGCACAATCAGGCCAATCTGCCCCTTAAACCTTAACCCTTAACGCATGCCATGGGGAACAAGATCATATTCATTATTCTAATGAATTGTTGAAAGATTTTCAAACTGAGTTAATCTGTGGAATTCTCTGCCACAGAAGGTAGTTGAGGCCAGTTCATTGGCTATATTTAAGAGGGAGTTAGATGTGGCCCTTGTGGCTAAAGGGATCAGGGGGTATGGAGAGAAGGCAGGTACAGGATACTGAGCTGGATGATCAGCCATGATCATATTGAATGGCGGTGCGTACAGGCTCGAAGGGCCGAATGGCCTACTCCTGCACCTATTTTCTATGTTTCTATATATGAGGAAGTCTGAAATCATGACCTGTAGGGTCAGTAACAACTTCTTCCCCACAACCATCAAGCTCTTGAACACTGTAGAACACCGACTAAGATAGACACAAAATGCTGGAGTAACTCAGCGGGTCAGGCAGCATCTGTGGAGAACATGGATAGGTGACGTTTCACAGAGTGCTGGAGTAACTCAGCGGGTCAGGCAGCATCTCGGGAGAGAAGGAATGGGTGACGTTTCTAGTCGAGACCCTTCTTCAGACTGAAGAAGATACTGCCTGACCCGCTGAGTTACTCCATCATTTTGTGTCTACCTTCGATTTTAACCAGCATCTGCAGTTTTTTTTCCTGCACAAAACACCAACTCAACTATGAACAGTCTTTTTTTGCAATAAATTTTTGCACTAAAATAGTTTTTTTAAGTATGAATTTTGTGCTACTTTTTTCCATATCTCTCATTCATTGGTTTTTATCTCATAGAAACATAGACATAGAAACATAGACAATAGTTTCAGGAGGAGGCCATTCGGCCCTTCGTCAACTAGGGGTGACAACTATCTCACTCCCAAATAAGGGACAAGGTTACATCATCGCCCCGCGCCCCACATGACCTCACCCAGCTAGCGGCCACGTGCTCCCGCTCCACCAATGGCGACCGCCCGGGCCGGGAGGCGGGTTGCTACGCAACCTCCGTTAGGCGGTGCCAGGGCTTTCGGGCCTACACTGTCCGGAGCTACAGAGACCGGGCCTACACTGTCCGGACCTACACTCTGGGCCTACAGCGTCCGGGCCTACAGCGTCCGGGCCTACACTGTCCGAGCCTACACTGTCCGGACCTACAGAAACCGGGCCTACACTGTCCCGGCCTACACTGTCTGGGCTTTCAGCATCTGGGCCTACAGCGTCCGGGCCTAATACAGGACAAGGGCGGTCCCCCTACGGGACAAACCAATTTAGCCAAAAAATACGGGATGTCCCGGCTAATACGGGACAGTTGGCCCATTGCTTCTGTCCAGAGAGGCTGCCTGACCCGCTGGGTTACTGCAGCATTTTGTGCGTGTCTGGGGAGAGACGCTGTGCCCCGTGCCGCCCGGTAACACCCTGCTCTGCCAGCGCCCCGCTCCACTCCACTCCGCCCCGCTCCACTCCACTCCGCCCTGCTTCGCTCCGCTCCACCCCGCTCCGCCCCACTCCACTCCGCCACGCTCCACTCCGCCCCGCTCCACTCCACTCCGCCCTGCTTCGCTCCGCTCCACCCCGCTCCGCCCCACTCCACTCCGCCCCGCTCCACTCCGCCCCGCTCCACTCCGCCACGCTCCACTCCGCCCCGCTCCACTCCGCCCCGCTCCACTCTGCCCCGCTCCACTCCGCCCCGCTCCACTCCGCCCCGCTCCACTCCGCCCCGCTCCACTCCGCCCCGCTCCACTCCGCCCCGCTCCACTCCGCCCCGCTCCACTCCACTCCGCCCCGCTCCACTCCGCCCCGCTCCACTCCGCCCCGCTCCACTCCACTCCGCCCCGCTTCGCTCCGCTCCACCCCGCTCCGCCCCGCTCCACTCTGCGCCCCGCTCCACTCCGCCCCGCTCCACTCCGCCCCGCTCCACTCCGCCCCGCTCCACTCCGCCCCGCTCCACTCCGCCCCGCTCCACCCCGCCCCGCTCCACTCCGCTCCACTCCGCTCCACTCCACTCTGTGCTGAGGTGAAGCTGTCACTTTCAATGTTCTCCAGGCTACTTCAGGCCGCTCCCAGCTGTGGCCCAGCATTGCTCACACAGTACAGACACCACGCTACCACAGCAGCAGGCGGTAGATGAAAGGACACTGCTTATTGCAAGCGACTGGCTGCTCTCTGTACTATTATGGTTTGATTGTATCTCCCGGTCTGTGCTGGGCTGTTGGCTGCTGAGGTTTCACAGTTGATTTCAATCTGATCTGAAGCACAGTTTGCAGGAGGTCAGACAAATTAACCTTTTAGTTTCCCGTTGAGAGAGACAAAGAGTGTTGAGTAAAGAGAGGAATGCATACTGGGCCCGGCGGTTACAGGCCCAACGCTACCTGGCCTGACGTTTACCCCTTGCGTTCTTGACACCAATGTGACCTGCATTTCTGTGCATCTTTGACACAGAGGGGAGAGCAGTGCAGCCCAGGAACAGGCCCTTCGGCCCACAATGTCCGTGCCGTACATAGGGGTTGCCAACTTCCTCACTCCCAAATACGGGACAAGGTGACGTCACCGCCCCGCGCCCCAGCCAGCGGCCACGTGCTCCCACTCCACCAATGGCGGCCGCCCGGGCCACAAGCGCATTCGCCGATCAGAGGTTGAGTAGCAACCCGCCTCCCGGCCCGGGCGGCCGCCATTGGTGGAGCGGGAGCACGTGGCCGCTGGCTGGGTGAGGTCACGTGGGGCGCGGGGCGGTGACGTCATCCTTTGCCCCGTATTTGGGAGCGAGGAAGTCGGCAACCCTACTAATGCGGGACAATGGCGGTCCCGTACGGGACAAACTAATCTGGCCCAAAATACGGGATGTCCCGGCTAACACGGGACAGTTGGCAACCCTGGTTCCTACCGCTGCCTGAAGCTGTCTGTCCAGAGGTAACGCAGCAGAAAGACAAGGAGCGTGAGATAGGGGGGTTCAGTGATTTCCATGACCATGCTTTATTGTGAAGGAAGGAACTGCAGTTGCTGGCTGACGATACGGTACGGTACGGTACGGTACGATACGGTACGGTACGGTACGGTACGGTACGGTACGGTACGATACGGTACGGTACGGTACGGTACGGTACGATACGGTACGATACGGTACGATACGATACGGTACAGTACGTTGCGGTACGGTACGGTACGGTACGGTACGATGCGGTACGGTACGGTACGATACGGTACGTTACGGTACGGTACGATACGGTACGGTACGGTACGGTACGGTACGATGCGGTACGGTACGGTACGGTACGGTACGGTACGGTACGATACGGTACGGTGCGGTGCGGTACGGTACGGTACGGTACGATGCGGTACGGTACGGTACGATACGGTACGGTACGATACGGTACAGTACGGTACGGTACGGTACGGTACGGTACGATACGGTGCGGTACGGTACGGTACGACGGTACAGTACGTACGATACGATGCGGTACGGTACGATACGGTACGATACGGTACGGTACGGTACGGTATGGTACGGTACGATACGGTACGTACGATACGGTACGATACGGTACGGTACGGTATGGTACGACGGTACAGTACGTACGATACGGTACGGTACGGTACGGTACGTACGATACGATACGGTACGGTACGGTACAGTACGATACAGTACGGTACGATACGGTACGGTACGGTACGGTAGAACTTTATTTAACCCAGGAGGGAAATTGATCTGCCGACAGTCATAAAACACGAGATACATGAAACATGAAACTAAAGTGACAAGTGGAAAGGATTGGGGGATGGGCAAAGATTGGGGGGGAAGGGGGGGCAGTCTCAGTCTCAGTCTCAGTCTCAGTCTCAGTCTCAGTCTCAGTCTCAGTCTCAGTCTCAGTCTCAGTCTCAGTCTCAGTCTCAGTCTCAGTCTCAGTCTCAGTCTCAGTCTACCCCACGACAGAAGGGGGAAGAGTTGTACAGTTTGATAGCCACAGGGGAGAAGGATCTCCTGTGGCGTGGCGTTCGTTCTGTGCTGCATCACGGTGGGACCAGTCTGTTGCTGAAGGTGCTCCTCAGGTTGGCCAGTGGGTCATGGAGGGGGTGAGCTGTATTGTCCAGGATGCTCCACAGTTTGAGGAGCATCCTCCCCTCCAAGACCCCCTCCCATGAATCCAACTCCACCCCCAGGACCACCCCTGGGGCCAGCCTTGCTGATGGGGTTGTTGGTCGTGTCTGCCTTCGACCTGCTGCCCCGGCACACGGCAGTGGAGAAGATGGCATTGGTTACCACCGATCGGTAGAACATCTGCAGCATCTCATTGCAGATGTTGAAGGAGCAGAGCCTCCTCAAACAGTACAGCTGGCTCTGGCCCTCCTTGTACACCACCCTGTTATTAAAGATTGTGGACCGTGGGGGATTGTTCGATGGTATGTGCGTGCCAGCGTGCAACTAGAAACATGATAAACCAAACTCAGCGGGTCAGGTAGCATCTTATAGAGTCATAGAGTGATACAGTGTAGAAAGAGGCCCTTCGGCCCAACTTGCCCACACCGGCCAACATGCCCCATCTACACTAGTCCCACCTGCCCACACCGGCCAACATGCCCCATCTACACTAGTCCCATCTGCCCACACAGACCAACATGCCCCATCTACACTAGTCCCACCCTCCCACACCGGCCAACATGCCCCATCTACACTAGTCCCACCCTCCCACACCGGCCAACATGCCCCATCTACACTAGTCCCACCTGCCCACACCGACCAACATGCCCCAGCTACACTAGTCCCACCCTCCCACACCGGCCAACATGCCCCATCTACACTAGTCCCACCTGCCCGCGTTTGGTCCATATCCCTCCAAACCTGTCCTATCCATTGGAGAAAAGGAATAAAGGAATAAGTGATGTTTCTGGTCAAGACCCGACATCCTCCAGATTCAGGGACAGTTTCATCCCGGCTGTTATCAGGCAACTGAACCATCCCACCACAACCAGAGAGCAGTGCTGAACTACTATCTACCTCATTGGTGACCCTCGGACTATCCTTGATCGGACTTTGCTGGCTTTACCTTGCACTAAACGTCATTCCCTTATCATGTATCTGTACACTGTGAACGGATCGATTGTAATCGTGTGGTATTGTCTTTCTGCTGACTGGTGAACACGCAACAAAAGCTTTTCACTGTACCTCGGTACACGTGACAGTGAACTGTACTGAGAGGTGGGGGCAGCCTACTCCTTTTCTCCACACAATGCTTTATTCCTGGGCTGGGATTCCATGCTGTGTGTGTATCGAACTGCTCACTGCCTCACACTAACCCACATCTAACAATCCCTCCCATGTTTGAAGGACCAAACTCTTGAATGATTGTATCATGTACACAGACCAGTCATAACAGCAAAGAGGAAGGTGCTTGAGCTTTATTACCTTCCATCACAGTGAGGAATGTGGATTCTGCGTAGGTGGATGTTCGTGTTCAATTCTATTTTATGTGGCTGTATGTCTTGTTGCTTTTCACTTGTTACAGCTGTACGGTAACTCAAATTTACACTGCAATTTAGGACGAGAGGGGATCTTATCGAAACGTGTAAGATTATTAAGGGGTTGGACACGTTAGAGGCAGGAAACATGTTCCCAATGTTGGGGGAATCCAGAACCAGGGGCCACAGTTTAAGAATAAGGGGTAGGCCATTTAGAACGGAGATGAGGAAAAACTTTTTCAGTCAGAGTTGTGAATCTGTGGAATTCTCTGCCTCAGAAGGCAGTGGAGGCCAATTCTCTGAATGCATTCAAGAGAGAGCTAGATAGAGCTCTTAAGGATAGCGGAGTCAGGGGGTACGGGGAGAAAGCAGGAACGGGGTACTGATTGAGAATGATCACAGTGAATAGCGGTGCTGGCTCGAAGGGCCGAATGGCCTCCTGCACCTATTGTCTAATGCCCACTGTACCTTAATTGGTACATGTGACAATAAATTGAATCTTGAATCTTGAAATACCAAAGTCCACTGGTCGCTGAAAGTGGTGACACCAGTGGGTGGACTGTGACGGTGAGGGGGGGTCACGGTATTCTGCCGACACCAGTCGGGGCGTTGAGTGCGAGAGTCAGGGAGGCGTGATGCAGCTCCACAGCTCGTTGGTCAGGCCGCGTGTGGAGCAGTTCTGCAGTTCTGGTCGCCCCCATTACAGGGGGGATGTGGGGGCTTTGGAGAGGGTGGAGAGGGGGTTCACCAGACGCTGCCTGGATTAGAGGGTCCCAGCTACAGGGAGAGGGTGGAGAGGGGGTTCACCAGACGCTGCCTGGATTAGAGGGTCCTAGCTACGGGGAGAGGGGGCAGAGGGGGTTCACCAGACGCTGCCTGGATTAGAGGGTCCCAGCTACAGGGAGAGGGTGGAGAGGGGGTTCACCAGACGCTGCCTGGATTAGAGGGTCCCAGCTACGGGGAGAGGGGGCAGAGGGGGTTCACCAGACGCTGCCTGGATTAGAGGGTCCCAGCTACAGGGAGAGGGTGGAGAGGGGGTTCACCAGACGTTGCCTGGATTAGAGGGTCCCAGCTACGGGGAGAGGGGGTTCACCAGACGCTGCCTGGATTAGAGGGTCCTAGCTACGGGGAGAGGGGGCAGAGGGGGTTCACCAGACGCTGCCTGGATTAGAGGGTCCCAGCTACAGGGAGAGGGGGCAGAGGGGGTTCACCAGACGCTGCCTGGATTAGAGGGTCCTAGCTACGGGGAGAGGGGGCAGAGGGGGTTCACCAGACGCTGCCTGGATTAGAGGGTCCTAGCTACGGGGAGAGGGGGGATGGATTGGTTTCTCTGGAGCGTAGGAGGTTGAGGGCAGACGTGGTCCATGTTTATAAAACCATGAGAGGCACAGACAGGGTAGACAGTCAGAACCTTTGACCCAGGATGGAAAAATTAAACACCAGAGGGCACGGCTTTAAGGTGAGAGGGGCAGAGTTTAAAGGAGATGTGGGGGGCAAGTGTTTTACACAGAGGGGGGTGGGGGCCTGGAACGCACTGCCAGGGGTGGGGGTGGAGGCAGATATGGTAGTGGTGTTCGGTAGGCTGTTGGACAGGGACATGGACACGCAGGGAATGGAGGGACACGGATCACGTCGGGCATCTGGCTGGTCTTGTCATCGTGTTGGGCACGGGCATTGTGGGCTGAAGGGCCTGTTGCTGCTGTGAGGACCACTGGCTGTGAGATGGCCCAGTGTGGAGTGGTCAGTGCAGTGGATGCAGGAAGCTCTTCGTGTTCTGGCCAGAGTTACTCTCTCTGTCCCCTCCGCCCACACTGACCAGTGGAAATATTTAAGGCAGAGATAGATAGATTCTGGATCAGTGCGGGTGTCAGGGGTTACGGGGAGAAGGCAGGAGAATGGGCCTGGGAGGGAGAGATAGATCAGCCGTGACTGAATGGCGGAGTAGACTTGATGGGCCGAATGGAATAGAAGGATGAGAGGAGATCTTATCGAAACGTATGATTATTAAGGGATTAGACACGTTAGAGGCAGGAAACATGTTCCCAATGTTGGGGGAGTCCAGAACCAGGGGCCACAGTTTAAGAATAAGGGGTAGGCCATTTAGAACTGAGACGAGGAAAACCTTTTTCAGTCAGAGTGTTGTGAATCTGTGGAATTCTCTGCCTCAGAGGGCAGTGGAGGCCAATTCTCTGAATGGATTCAAGAGAGAGCTGGATAGAGCTCTTAAGGATAGCGGAGTCAGGGGGTATGGGGAGAAGGCAGGAACGGGGTACTGATTGAGAATGATCAGCCATGATCACATTGAATGGCGGTGCTGGCTTGAAGGGCCGAATGGCCTCCTCCTGCACCTATTGTCTATTGTCTGTTGTCTGTTGAATGGCCTAATTCTGCTCCTTAAACGTAATGGAGGGCATGCTGGCCCGCTCTGTTCCTGGCATCACTCCCGGGTGCATAGGGTTGCCAACTTCCTCACTCCCAAATACGGGACAAGGTGACGTCACCGCCCCGCGCCCCACGCGACCTCACCCAGCCAGCGCCCATGCAGCCGCCATTGGTGGAGCCGGAGCACGTGGGCGCTGGCTGGGTGAGGTCGCGTGGGCGGTGACGTCACCTTGTCCCATATTTGGGAGTGGGGAAGTTGGCAACCCTACTAATACGGGACAAGGGCGGTCCCGTACGGGACAAACTAACCTAGCCCACAATACGGGGTGTCCCGGCTGACACGGGACGGTTGGAAGAAATAGATCATCAACCAGACTGGTTAAAAATGGAAAAGGAAGATTGTTTACCTTTTGATATTGGTTCGATATTATTTGCCACGTCTAAATTAAACAAAAAAATTTATAGGGAAAACCCTATAATATTTAGTGCTACACGAATTTGGAAACAATTAAAAAAGACATTAAAATTAGATAATTTATCACTTTTTCTTCCAATTGTGAATAATCCTTTGTTTAAGCCTTCATGGGTAGACGGGGGTTTTACACAATGGAAGGATTATGGAATTAAAAATATGGGACAACTTTATAAGGAAGGCACCTTTCTGACATTTCAGGAGTTGCAACAGACTTATGGTCTTCGTGGAAATGATTATTTCAGATATCTTCAACTTAGAGATTATGTAAAATCGAACTCCCAAAATTTTCGAATTAGAAATTCAGAAATTCTTGATGAATGTTGGAACAAACATCCTAATACAGAAAAATTAATATCTTATATATATAATATCTTATTAGACAGTGACATTCCCTCCACGGACTTATACAGACAAAAATGGGAAAAAGAATTAAACCAAGAAATTACGAAAGATACTTGGGAAGAAAGTTTGCAACATATACATCAGTGTTCACTAAACGCCAGACATTCTCTAATACAATTTAAAGTAATACATAGGTTACACTATTCAAAAACAAAACTACATAAAATTTTCCAACATATCTCACCTAAATGTGATAAATGTCAACATTTAGAAGCTACATTATTTCATATGTTCGCAAACTGTATAAAAATTAAAAAATTCTGGGTAAATATTTTTAGCATAATATCTAAAGTAACCAGCACACAATTGGACCCAGATCCAAAATTAATTATACTCGGAATATTAGAATTAAATCAAACAATTAGAACAACACAAAGAAACTTTATGGATTATAGTTTAATAACGGGAAAAAAATTAATTCTAAAATTTTGGAAAGGCCCTACGGTCCCCACAATCAAAATGTGGATTATAGAAATGACGGAGACCTTAAACGTGGAAAGAATCAGATTTTCCCTGTTGGACAAACAGGAATTATTCATTGGAATATGGTCTCCTTTTATTGATTACTTAAAGGGTCAGAATGGTTCAGCACAGGAACCTGACTAGCACTCGGACTAAAGAATGGATGAAATGCTATACTTTGAAATGTATGTATATATCTCGAATGAAGTTTTTGTTATTTTAATAAACTTTTCCATTCTTCTTTAACTAACTTTTTCCTTATCTTTATAATTTGTTTTTGTTTTTGTTTTTATTTTGCTTCTCTCTCTTTTCTTTCTTTACTTCATCTATTTCTTTAGTTCTATCTAGTTTTAAAAAAAAAGGGGGCAAAATGTATTGGAGACAATATAATAATAATTGACAATATTATCAATTTAAAAATGTATGACTGTAAAGATGTACCTATCTCCAATAAAAAATTTATCTCAAAGAAGGCAGTGGAGGCCAATTCTCTGAATGGATTCAAGAGAGAGCTGGATAGAGCTCTTAAGGATAGCGGAGTCAGGGGGTATGGGGAGAAGGCAGGAACGGGGTACTGATTGAGAATGATCAGCCATGATCACATTGAATGGCGGTGCTGGCTTGAAGGGCCGAATGGCCTCCTCCTGCACCTATTGTCTATTGTCTGTTGTCTGTTGAATGGCCTAATTCTGCTCCTTAAACGTAATGGAGGGCCTGCTGGCCCGCTCTGTTCCTGGCATCACTCCCGGGTGCATAGGGTTGCCAACTTCCTCACTCCCAAATACGGGACAAGGTGACGTCACCGCCCCGCGCCCCACGCGACCTCACCCAGCCAGCGCCCATGCAGCCGCCATTGGTGGAGCCGGAGCACGTGGGCGCTGGCTGGGTGAGGTCGCGTGGGCGGTGACGTCACCTTGTCCCATATTTGGGAGTGGGGAAGTTGGCAACCCTACTAATACGGGACAAGGGCGGTCCCGTACGGGACAAACTAACCTAGCCCACAATACGGGGTGTCCCGGCTGACACGGGACGGTTGGCGACCGTAGTCCCGCACGAGCGAGCGGCGGTGTGGAAGGGTTAAACGTTAGCCGGGCATCGCGAGCTCTCTGGGTGCCGCTGGTAACCCGTGATAAATGTGTCATGCTAATAACCCACTAATAGCTTGTCATTTCCAGCTTTCGCTTTCAAAATTAATGTGTCTGGGCTTTTTCGGTGAAACCTAATTTTGTGCACAATGACCTGATGATAAGTGGACAGAGGCAGCAAGGTTGTTTCCCAGTGCTCCACTATCACTCACAACCTCAGCAACAATGCTCATAAGGTCAGACGTGATGGGAGCAGAATTAGGCCATTCGGCCCATCGAGTCCACTCCGCCATTCAATCACGGCTGATCTATCTCTCCCTCCTAACCCCATTCTCCTGCCTTCTCCCCATAACCTCTAACACCCGCACTAATCAACAATCTACTGTGTCTATCTCTGCTTTAAAAATATCCACTGACTTGTGGCCTCCACGACCTTCAGTGGCAATGAATCCCACAGATTCACCACCCTCTGACTAAAGAAATTCCTCCTCATCTCCTTCCTAAAGGAACGTCCTTTAATTCTGAGGCTGTGCCCTCTGGTCCTAGACTCTCCCACTGGTGGAAACATCCTCTCCACATCCACTCTATCCAGGCCGCTCACTGTTCTGTGCGTTTCAATGAGGTCCCCCGTCATCCTTCTAAACCCCAGCGAGTACAGGCCCAGTGCCCACAAACGCTCATCATAGGTTAACCCACTCATTGCTGGGATCGTTCTGGTAAACCTCCTCTGGAAACCTCTCCAGCTGAGCTCTGTCTCACTGCCACTGCTCCTCCGTGCTCCACATCACTGACCATCACGGGACCCGTGACACCGTGGTGGGATCACGTCCCCTCCGGCAGAGAGGGGGTAGAAACATAGAAACATAGACAATAGGTGCAGGAGGAGGCCATTCGGCCCTTCGAGCCAGCACCGCTATTCAATGTGATCATGGCTGATCATCCACAATCACTAACCCGTGCCTGCCTTCTCCCCATACCCCCTGATTCCGCTAGCCCCTAGAGCTCTATCTAACTCTCTTTTAAATTCATCCAGTGAATTGGCCTCCACTGCCCTCTGTGGCAGAGAATTCCACAAATTTACAACTCTCTGGGTAGAAAAGTTCCTTCTCACCTCAGTTTTAAATGGCCTCCCCTTTATTCTTAGACTGTGGCCCCTGGTTCTGGACTCCCCCAACATTGGGAACATTTTTCCTGCATCTGGCTTGTCCAGTCCTTTTATAATTTTATACGTCTCTATAAGATCCCCTCTCATCCTTCTAAACTCCAGTGAATACAAGCCCAGTCTTTCCAATCTTTCATCATGACAGTCCCGCCATCCCGGGGATTAACCTGGTGAACCTACGCTGCACTGCCTCAATAGCAAGTACGTCCTTCCTCAAACTAGGAGACCAAAACTGCACACAATACTCCAGATGTGGTCTCACCAGGGCCCTGTACAACTGCACACAATACTCCAGATGTGGTCTCACCAGGGCCCTGTACAACTGCACACAGTACTCCAGATGTGGTCTCAGCAGGGCTGCTGAAGCAATGGCTGCTGCCTCTGCCCCGTGCGTGTGTGCGTGCGTGTGTGCGTGCATGCCTCTGTTTAACAACGTTGCTTACTGCACTGCCGTGGTGTCAGGGGGACCGTACCCGATGAGGCTGCCCAGGGCCGGGTACGGTTTGCCTGAGGCCGCACTAACTGCTGCTTGTCTAACGCCTCCTCTCTCTTCTCTCCACCCTCTGCTCTCACTCTCTGTGCTCCCAGCGGGTGCCACCAAGACAAAAGCCAAAGGTCAGTCACGGCTCTCTGTTCCCCTCGGGGCGCGGCGCGGCGCGGCGCGGTGATGCTGGGCTGGCGGGTCAGCAATGTGATGTGTGATGGATGTGGGGGGACAATCGCAGACCCTGTATGTGGGGCAGTGCCAGGATGGGAACAGCAGATATACCGCGCCCCCACCCCCTCTCACCCCACCCCTCTCACCCCCTCACCCCTCGCCCCCACCCCTCCTCACCCCTCTCACCCCTCGCCCCCATCCCTCACCCCTCACCCCCCACCCCTCAACCCCACCCTCACCCATCCTCACCCCCCACCCTGGCACTGAGACACACTGGGCCCTCACCCCCTCACCCCCCACCCTGACACTATGACACACTGGGCCCTCACCCCCTTACCCCTCACCCCCCCTCACCCTGGCACTGAGACACACTGCAACCTCACCTCCACCCCCTCACCCACACCCCACCCTCACCCCCAACCCCCCTCATCCCCCTCACCGCACCCACACCCTCACCCCTATCCCCTCACCCCCATCCCCTCACCCCCAACCTCACTCCCCCTCACTCCTCACCCCTCACTCCCCCACCCCCTCACCCTCACCCCCCCTCACCCCCACCCCCCACCCTGGCACTGAGACACACTGCGCCCTCACCCCCACCCCCCCCCCCTCACCCACCCCCCCCACCCCCCGCATATCTCCAGTGTGGGGATCGTTCCCAGTGTGGAAATTATTCCGTGTGAGATTACTCCCGGTGTGGGATTGTTCCCAGTGTGGGATCGTTCCCAGTGTGGGGATCGTTCCTGGTGTGGGGATCGTTCCCAGTGTGGGGATTGTTCCCAGTGTGGGGATCGTTCCTGGTGTGGGGATTGTTCCCAGTGTGGGGATCGTTCCTGGTGTGGGGATTGTTCCCAGTGTGGGGATTGTTCCCGGTGTGGGATCGTTCCTGGTGTGGGGATCGTTCCTGGTGTGGGGATTGTTCCCAGTGTGGGATTATCTCCAGTGAGGGGATTGTTCCTGGTGTGGGGATTGTTCCTGGTGTGGGGATCGTTCCTGGTGTGGGGATCGTTCCTGGTGTGGGGATCGTTCCTGGTGTGGGGATCGTTCCTGGTGTGGGGATCGTTCCTGGTGTGGGGATTGTTCCCAGTGTGGGATTATCTCCAGTGAGGGATTATTCCCGGTGTGGGATTGTTCCCGGTGTGGGATTATCTCCAGTGTGGGATTGTTCCTGGTGTGGGGATCGTTCCTGGTGTGGGGATTGTTCCCAGTGTGGGGATTGTTCCCAGTGTGGGGATTGTTCCCAGTGTGGGGATCGTTCCTGGTGTGGGGATCGTTCCTGGTGTGGGATTATCTCCAGTGTGGGGATCGTTCCCGGTGTGGGGATCGTTCCTGGTGTGGGGATTGTTCCCAGTGTGGGATCGTTCCCGGTGTGGGGATTGTTCCCAGTGTGGGGATCGTTCCCAGTGTGGGATCGTTCCCAGTGTGGGATTGTTCCCGGTGTGGGGATCGTTCCTGGTGTGGGGATTGTTCCCAGTGTGGGATCGTTCCCGGTGTGGGGATTGTTCCCAGTGTGGGGATCGTTCCCAGTGTGGGATTGTTCCCAGTGTGGGATTGTTCCCAGTGTGGGATCGTTCCTGGTGTGGGGATCGTTCCTGGTGTGGGGATTGTTCCCAGTGTGGGGATTGTTCCCAGTGTGGGATTGTTCCCAGTGTGGGATCGTTCCCGGTGTGGGATTGTTCCTGGTGTGGGATCGTTCCTGGTGTGGGGATTGTTCCCAGTGTGGGATTGTTCCCAGTGTGGGGATTGTTCCCGGTGTGGGGATCGTTCCTGGTGTGGGATTGTTCCCGGTGTGGGGATTGTTCCCAGTGTGGGATTGTCTCCAGTGTGGGATCATTCCTGGTGTGGGGATTGTTCCCAGTGTGCGATTATCTCCAGTGAGGGATTATTCCCGGTGTGGGATCGTTCCCGGTGTGGGATTATCTCCAGTGTGGGATTGTTCCCACAGGACCAGGGGTCACAGTTTAAGAATAAGGGGTCGGCCATTTAGGACTGAGACGAGGAGAAACGTCTTCACCCAGAGAGTTGTGGATCATTAATGCCGCTGCCCCCAGAAACACAGACCAGAGATTGCTCATCAGCTCATTAAACCAGTCCGTGTTCGAGCTCCTCCTCGTGTTCATTCCAACAACTGCCCCCTGCATTTAGATAGCAACCTGGTTGATGCAGCAGGATGTGCCAGGGTGGTGTCAGGAGCATTGTGCAGCAACGTGACACAGAGCGAGACGGGAGAGAGTGGGGGTGGGGTCCAACACTGGCATTCTCTGCCACAGAAGGCAGTGGAGGCTGATTCACTGGAAGTTTTCAAGAGAGAGTTGGATTTAGCTCTTGGGGCTAACAGAATCAAGGGATATGGGGGAGAAAGCAGGAACGGGGTACTGATTGTGGATGGTCAGCCATGATCACAATGAATGGTGGTGCTGGCTCGAAGGCCGAATGGCCTCCTCTTGCGCCCATTTTCTGTGTTTCTATGTTTCCCAGTGTGGGTCCCACAACCCTGAGCTCCTGTCCCGAGACACATTCCCCCCCTCACCCCCACCCCCCCCCCCCTCCACCATGATCAGATCCTCCTCCTTGTTCATGTTAATTTGAGTCAGTCAGTCTGAGGAAGGGTCTCAACCTGAAACGTCACCCATTCCTTCTCTCCACAGATGCTGCCTGACCCGCTGAGTTACTCCAGCACTCTGTGAAACGTCACCTATCCATGTTCTCCACAGATGCTGCCTGACCCGCTGAGTTACTCCAGCACTCAGTGTCTACCTCCCAAGTAATCCTTGTACTGAATATTAAGCAACATTTCCCCATCCTTGTCCAGGATGCACCCCACCCCCCCTGCTGTGCCCAGCGGTCCCAGAGACCCCCCAGGGTGCCCGTGGACAGCGCGTGGTCCCTCTCTAACCCCACCCGGGCACGGACGTAACCCCGGCTCGGGCAGAGCGCTCTTCCACCTGGCGCCGTGACTCACGGACGGCCATCTTGGCCGGGCCCAGGAGCAACCCAACCCAACCACCACATCCTCAGCCCCCCCACCCTCTCCCCCACGCACAGGGGGTCCAGAGATGAGGGCGGTGGGTGGGAAGTGCAGCCAGAAGGCAACGAGCAGCCCCTTTAGATACTCAAAGATATTTCGCACTGTGGGACTGGGGGGGTTGTGAGGGAGTGCCGCACTGTGTCACTCTGTGACTCTATGAAGGGCCTGTTTCCACACTGTGTCACTCTGTGACTCTATGAAGGGCCTGTTTCCACACTGTGTCACTCTGTGACTCTATGAAGGGCCTGTTTCCACACTGTGTCACTCTGTGACTCTATGAGGTGTGCGGGCAGGTTATTTACACAGAGGGTGGTGGGTGCTGGAACGTGTTGCCAGGGGTGATGGTGGAGGCAGATACGATCACGTCCGCCTCCACCACAGTCACATGAACAGAGAGAGGTCGGGGGGGATGTAGACCATGTGCAGTAGATGGGACCAGTGGCAGGGACAGCAGAGATGGGCTGAATGGCCTGTCGCTCTGCTACACTGTTCCCTGTCGATGTAACCCACTCCGTCCTCAGTCCACTGGAGCTGTTTATCTGCCCCCCTCTCTCGCTTCCCTCCCTCTCACCCCCCACCCCTAACCCCTGGCAGTGTGGCCAACTGTCCCAGCCTCACCCTGAGGCCGATGTGCCTCCGGTCTCTCCCCCACCACCCCGCCAAAGCTGCAACGGTTCATTAGTCGTTTGTACAAGACGTTGGTGAGGCCGCATCTGGAATATTGTGTTCAGTTCTGGGCACCATGTTATGACAATAGACAATAGACAATAGGTGCAGGAGGAGGCCATTCGGCCCTTCGAGCCAGCACCGCCATTCAATGTGATCATGGCTGATCATTCTCAATCAGTACCCCGTTCCTGCCTTCTCCCCATACCCCCTGACTCCGCTATCCTTAAGAGCTCTATCTAGCTCTCTCTTGAATGCATTCAGAGAATTGGCCTCCACTGCCTTCTGAGGAAGAGAATTCCACAGATTCACAACTCTGACTGAAAAAGTTTTTCCTCATCTCTGTTCTAAATGGCCGACCCCTTATTCTTAAACTGTGGCCCCTGGTTCTGGACTCCCCCAACATTGGGAACATGTTTCCTGCCTCTAACGTGTCCAACCCCTTAATAATCTTATACGTTTCGATAAGATCCCCTCTCATCCTTCTAAATTCCAGTGTATACAAACCTAGTCGCTCCAGTCTTTCAACATATGACAGTCCCGCCATTCCGGGAATCAACCTAGTAAACCTACGCTGCACGCCCTCAATAGCAAGAATATCCTTCCTCAAATTTGGAGACCAAAACTGCACACAGTACTCCAGGTGTGGTCTCACTAGGGCCCTGTACAACTGCAGAAAGACCTCTTTGCTCCTATACTCAACTCCTCTTGTTATGAAGGCCAACATTCCATTGGCTTTCTTCACTGCCTGCTGTACCTGCATGCTTCCTTTCAGTGACTGATGCACTAGTTCACCCAGATCACATTGTACGTCCCCTTTTCCTAACTTGACACCATTCAGATAATAATCTGCCTTCCTATTCTTACGACCAAAGTGGATAACCTCACACTTATCCACATTAAACTGCATCTGCCATGCATCCGCCCACTCACACAACCTGTCCATGTCACCCTGCAACCTCATAGCATCTTCCTCACAGTTCACACTGCCACCTAGCTTTGTATCATCGGCAAATTTGCTAATGGTGCTTTTAATCCCTTCATCCAAGTCATTGATGTATATTGTAAATAGCTGCGGTCCCAGCACCGAGCCTTGCAGTACCCCACTAGACACTGCCTGCCATTCTGAAAGGGACCCATTTATCCCCACTCTTTGCTTTCTGTCTGTCAACCAACTTTCTATCCATGTCAGTACCCTACCTCCAATACCATGTGCTCTAATTTTGCCCACCAATCTCCTATGTGGGACCTTGTCGAAGGCTTTCTGAAGGAAAGATATTGTCAAGCTTGAAAGGGTTCAGAGAAGATTTACGAGGATGTTGCCAGGACTAGAGGGTGTGAGCTACAGGGAGAGGTTGAGCAGGCTGGGTCTCTATTCCATGGAGCGCAGGAGGATGAGGGGAGATCTTATAGAGGTCATGACAAAATCATGAGAGGAATAGATCGGGTAGATGCACAGAGTCTCTTGCCCAGAGTCGGGGAATCGAGGACCAGAGGACATAGGTTCAAGGTGAAGGGGAAAAGATTTAATAGGAATCTGAGGGGTAACTTTTCCACACAGAGGGTGGTGGGTGTATGGAACGAGCTGCCAGAGGAGGTAGTTGAGGCTGGGACTATCCCATCGTTGAAGAAACAGTTGGATGGGTACATGGATAGGACAGGCTTGGAGGGACATGGACCAAGCGCAGGCAGGTGGGACTAGTGTTGATGGGGCATTGTTGGGCGGTGTGGGCAAGTTGGGCCGAAGGGCCTGTTTCCACACTGTATCACTCTGTGACTCTGTGACAAAATGACTGGTGGGCTAGTCCTGGGCCCAGCTTTTGTTTTGCAGAATGTACTAACAGCGCTTTGAAATTAAAATTAATGGCTCACTTAGTCTGCCCGGCAAAGACTTGAAATCGGAGGCAATTACCCAGAGATCACACATCATCAAACTGCAGAGTTAGTTACCAGCTCAGAGCTCAGCTTTCCTCAGACCAAGATATATCATTGGTAGTTTACCAAACAAATCAGGAGTTGCTGACTTCATCCGTCTTCTGTTATCAGAGTTCTGGAGCCAGGCAGGATAGTGCAGCCTTACAGCTTAGAACAGCATGGTAACAGGCCCTTCGGCCCACAGAGTCCTGCTCAAACATCATGCCAAGTTAGACTCACGAAAGACACAAAAAGCTGGAGTAACTCAGCAGGACAGGCAGCATCTCTGGAGAGAAGGAATGGGTGACAATGGAGGAGGGAGGAGAGGAGGGAGGGAGGGGGGAGTGGTGGAGAAGGGAGAGGGGAAGGGGGGGTTGAGGAGAGAGGGAGGGGGGAGGCCAGGGTGGTGCACCAATGCAGGAGAGGTTTGGGCCCAACTTGGTCTAGTAAAGCAATAAAACCAACAAAATCATCACAGTTTTGTACAAATGAACCATAAATACACCTGGTTAATAGTTTTGAAAGCAGTACTTTCTTACCTGGAAGAAGCAAAACTGGAAAACACGGATGAAATGCAGGTCTGTACACAGGTGGCAGCGAGAATGTTGAGCACAAGTTCCCAGTGACCTGGGCATGCACAGTCGAGATAACAAACGCGCTTATTGGCAAACTCGGTATAAATGTAAATTGTCCCTAGTGTGTGTAGGGTTGTGTTAATGTTTAGTTCCGTTTATTGTCCCGTGTACCGAGCGAGGTACAGTGAAAAGCTTTTGTTGCGTGCTAACCAGTCAACAGAGAGACAGCACATGATTACAATCGAGCCGTTTACAGTATACAGATACATGATAGGGGAATGACGATCAGTGCAAGGTAAAGCCTGTAAAGTCTGGTCAAGGATAGGCCGAGGGTTGTCAATGAGGTAGATAGTAGTTCAGCACTGCTCTCTGGTTGTGGTAGGATGGTTCAGTTGACAGACAACAGCTGAGGGTGTCACTGGTCGGTGCAGACTCGATGGGCCGAAGGGCCTGTGTCCGCGTTGTTTCTTCAAAAAAAAATTAGTTTCAGACCCAAATGAAAACCAGGAGATGGAGATTTAGCCGAGATTGTCCCCAGTCTCTCACCGCCAAACGGCATTTGAAACGGTGCGGCCCTTTGATCAGTCTTTCCCACAGGATCGTTACAACGGGATCATTAATTAATCTTTCCTCGTTACACGAAACCAGATCTCAATGCGTGCTCCCTAGTTGATATCTCAGCTCCTCCAAGAATGCTCCTCATGCACTCTGTGACTTGCCCTCAAGGATATCCATGACAATATGATTTCTCCAATCTAAATGATAATTAAAACCTGCCATAATGATTGCAATACTTTTCTCACACAGCCTCATTATTTCTACATTAATGCTGCTTGCTACAGGACAGCTCCTGTTGAAGGTTCCCATGTGCTGATGTACCTGCTGCTTCCAGCCTCTACTCTTCCTTATTGCCACCCAGAGGCCCTGGCACCAGTGTCGCCATCTGTCCCGTATTAGCCGGGACATCCCGTATTTTGGGCTAAATTAGTTTGTCCCGTACGGGACCGCCCTTGTCCCGTATTAGTAGGGTTGCCAACTTCCTCACTCCCAAATATGGGACAAAGGGTGACGTCACCGCCCCGAGCCCCACGTGACCTCACCCAGCCAGCGGCCACGTGCTCCCGCTCCACCAATGGATAGGTGACATTTTGGGTTGAGACCTTCGACCCGAAACGTCGCCTATCCACGTTCCCCACAGATGCTGGGAGGGCGTGCAGCGTAGGTTCACTAGGTTAATTCCCGGAATGGCGGGACTGTCGTATGTTGAAAGGCTGGAGCGATTGGGCTTGTATACACTGGAATTTAGAAGGATGAGGGGGGATCTTATTGAAACATATAAGATAATTAGGGGATTGGACACATTAGAGGCAGGAAACATGTTCCCAATGTTGGGGGAGTCCAGAACAAGGGGCCACAGTTTAAGAATAAGGGGTAGGCCATTTAGAACGGAGATGAGGAAGAACTTTTTCAGTCAGAGAGTGGTGAAGGTGTGGAATTCTCTGCCTCAGAAGGCAGTGGAGGCCAGTTCGTTGGATGCTTTCAAGGGAGAGCTGGATAGAGCTCTTAAGGATAGTGGAGTGAGGGGGTATGGGGAGAAGGCAGGAACGGGGTACTGATTGAGAGTGATCAGCCATGATCGCATTGAATGGCGGTGCTGGCTCGAAGGGCTGAATGGCCTACTCCTGCACCTATTGTCTATTGTCTATTGTCTATTGACCCGCTGTAAACCAGCATCTACATGTGTCTACATGTTGGGACGACCAGCGATCCCTGCACACTAACACTATCCTACACACACTAGAGGGAAGGGGAGAGAGGGCAGGGGAGAGAGGGAAGGGGGGAGAGGGAAGGGGGGAGAGGGTAGGGGAGAGAGGGAAGGGGGGGAGAGGGAAGGGATCAGAGGGAGGGCAGGGGAGAGAGGGAAGGGGGGAGAGGGAAGGGGGGAGAGGGAAGGGGGAGAGGGAAGGGGGGAGAGGGAAGGGGAGAGAGGGAAGGGGGGAGAGGGTAGGGGGAGAGAGGGAAGGGGGGAGAGGGAAGGGATCAGAGGGAGGGCAGGGGAGAGAGGGAAGGGGGGAGAGGGAAGGGGGGAGAGGGAAGGGGGGAGAGAGGAAGGGGGGAGAGGGAAGGGGGGAGAGGGAAGGGATCAGAGGGAGGGCAGGGGAGAGAGGGAAGGGGGGAGAGGGAAGGGGGGAGAGGGAAGGGGGGAGAGGGAAGGGATCAGAGGGAGGGCAGGGGAGAGAGGGAAGGGGGGAGAGGGAAGGGGGGCGAGGGAAGGGGGAGAGGGAAGGGGGGAGAGGGAAGGGGAGAGAGGGAAGGGGGGAGAGGGTAGGGGAGAGAGGGAAGGGGGGGAGAGGGAAGGGATCAGAGGGAGGGCAGGGGGAGAGAGGGAAGGGGGGAGAGGGAAGGAGTGAGAGGGAGGGGGAGAGAGGGAGGGCAGGTTCGGTCACACTGTATTCTACACTGTCACTGGCACAGACACTGAGGAAATGGCCGCCCGCTGATTGCCTGTGGTTTCCACAAGCCTGTCATGATGTTCTGCTACAATAATTAACTTGGAGAATTCACAGACCGTGGGGTGACGAATGTTGGAGATAATTGGCTTCAAAGCACAAACCCAGGGGGAGGGAGAGGGGGAATCCCACGGCCGTCACGGCTCGCTGCAGGTCCACGCTCCGCGGAGCGCACACACTACGTGCCCACCAGGACCCTCTCCAGACCCAGCACATCCTTCCTCAGATATGGGGCCCAGAATTGCTATTCGAATATTCAATTTTGTGGAATGTGGGACAGTTCAATTCAGTTTAGTGTCACGTGTACCGAGGTACAGTGAAAAGCTTTCTCGTTGCGTGCTAACCAGTCAGCGGAAAGACAATGCATGATTACAATCGAGCCGTTTACAGGATTAAGGGAATAACGTTTAGTGCAAGATAAAGCCGGCAAAGTCTGATCAAGGATAGTCCGAGGGCAATGAGTTCCACAGATTGCCCACCCGACACACACTAGCGTGAACCTGTATTTGTGGCCCCACGCCCGTTTATTTCGATATCCACGCCTGCCTTTGGAGATCTCAGAGGGAAATAACAAAGGTGCCGCGTGTTGTGGAGGTGTGGGGGGAGGACTGGTTGAATGACAGGTCTCTATGATCCCCCCAGCTCTCAGCAGACGCCTCTGGATCTTTGATGGGACGTGAAAATTGCAAATAAAAATGGTAATACTGTAATCGGTGTTATACAGCAGTGGATTCATGCTTTCAATAAAATCGTTCCATTTTGGCAGCATTCTACATGCCTGCAGGGTCAGATATTATTAACATTGTTTTACAACATTGTTTAGCGAGAATATACACCGCAGAAGAGCTGCCAGTCCCATGGTGTTGTAAATTCTGCCGGCAAAGTGGTGACACGATGGGTTCACAATATATATATGAGATCAGGCACTCCCTGGAGACTGTGTGCGTGGCCACAGCACAGCACAGCACAGCACAGCACAGCACAGCACAGCACAGCACAGCACAGCACAGCACATCACTGCACAGCACAGCACTGCACAGCACAGCACAGCACAGCACAGCACAGCACTGCACAGCACAGCACAGCACAGCACAGCACTGCACAGCACAGCACAGCACAGCACAGCACAGCACAGCACTGCACAGCACAGCACAGCACAGCACAGCACAGCACAGCACATCACTGCACAGCACAGCACTGCACAGCACAGCACAGCACAGCACATCACTGCACAGCACAGCAACAGCACAGCACAGCACAGCACAGCACAGCACATCACTGCACAGCACAGCACAGCACATCACTGCACAGCACAGCACAGCACAGCACAGCACAGCACAGCACTGCACAGCACAGCACAGCACATCACTGCACAGCACAGCACAGCACAGCACTGCACAAGCACAGCACAGCACAGCACATCACTGCTGCCGAGCCTCACGTCCATCAGCCACAGTGACTGATAGAAACACAGAAACACAGGACATAGGTGCAGGAGGAGGCCATTCAGCCCTTCAAGCCAGCACCGCCATTCATATGATCACGGCTGATCATCCAGAATCAGTACCCCGTTCCTGCTTTTTTCCTCGTACCCCTGATTCCGTTAGCCCCAAGAGCTAAATCTACCCCCTGACTCTGCTATCATTAAGAGATAGATCTAGCTCTCTCTTGAAAACATCCAGTGATTCGGCCTCCACTGCCTTCTGTGGCAGAGAATTCCACAGATTCACCACACTCTGGGTGAAAACGTTTTTCCTCATCTCAGTCCTAAATGGCCGACCACTTATTCTTAAATATGATGAGCGTTTGTGGGCACTGGGCCTGTACTCGCTGGGGTTTAGAAGGATGAGGGGGGACCTCATTGAAACGTACAGAATAGTGAGCGGCCTGGATAGAGTGGATGTGGAGAGGATGTTTCACTAGTGGAGAGTCTAGGACCAGAGCGCACAGCCTCAGAATTAAAGGACGTTCCTTTAGGAAAGAGATGAGGAGGAATTTCTTTAGTCAGAGGGCGGTGAATCTGTGGGATTCATTGCCACAGACGGCTGTGGAGGCCACAAGTCAGTGGATATTTTTAAGGCAGAGATAGATTCTTGATCAGTGCGGGTGTCAGGGGGTATGGGGGTAGGCAGGAGAATGGGGTTAGGGGGAGAGAGAGATCAGCCATGATTGAATGGCGGTGTAGACTCGATGGGCCAAATGGCCTAATTCTGCTCCTATCACTTATGAACACCAGTGCCCATTAGATGGGACCAGGAGCCAGTGGCAGTGGATGGGAGAGCGATCCTGGTGTGGCCTCGTGAACACCAGTGGGCCAGGGTCGAGCTCGCGCTCAGTCCTCTCGCGTGTATCCCACGTGTAATCCCACTCTCCCTCTCTCCCCACATATCTAATTCCCCTATTCTTACAATGAATAGAAGGTCATCAGTCTGAAGAAGGGTCTCGACCCGAAACGTCGCCCATTCCTTCTCTCCTGAGATGTTGCCTGACCCGCTGAGTTACTCCAGCACTCTGTGTCTACTTTCTGAAGACCCATTTGATGTTGTTGGCGGCAGGTGGTTTATGGGAGGCTGGCACTTTGGAATTAATGGCACATTAGTGGGCCTTGATGTTGCAGGCCAGAGTGAAGGATGGAAGAGTTGTGACCGGGAACATGACAAGTGGAGTTCTCTGGAGGTCATTCCGCTCGCTCCTGCTGCTGCCTGCGACGATCCCAGTGATTTACGGAACATTTGTAATACTCAAAATATGCTGACGGTAGTTTAGTGGCCAAGTGTCATGTCAGTGGGACAGAGAGTTTAAAGGGAGCTGAACCATTAAGGGCTCAGTCCACCTGCTGCGTTCAGAGGGGCGTTTTCAACCCCGCAGGTATAGAGAACTAAATGTGCAAGGCAATCAGGAACCAGTGCAGAGAAGATTTACGAGGATGTTGCCAGGACTCGAGGTCCGAGCTACAGGGAGAGGTTGGGGGTAGGGTCGCCAACTGTCCCATATTGGCCGGGACATCCCCACTTTGGGCTAAATTGGTTTGTCCCGTACGGGACCCGCCCTTGTCCCACATTAGGCCGGACACTGTAGGCCCGGACGGACACTGTAGGCCCGGACACTGTGGGCCCGGACACTGTAGGCCCGGACGGACACTGTAGGCCCGGACACTGTGGGCCCGGACACTGTAGGCCCGGACACTGTGGGCCCGGACACTGTAGGCCCAGGGGCCACTGTAGGCCCGAGGCCCAGGCGCAGCCTAACGGAGGTTGCATAGCAACCCACCTCCCGGCCCGGGCGCCCGCCATTGGTGGAGCGGGAGCATGTGGCCGCTGGCTGGGTGAGGTCACGTGGGGCGCGGGGGCGGTGACGTCACCTTGTCCCTTATTTGGGAGTGAGATAGTTGGCAACCCAGGGGTGATCTTAATGAGGTGTGTAAAACTGGGGAAGCTAGAATAGCCTCCTCCTGCACCTATTGTCTATTGTCTATTGACTATTGACTACTGCCACCGGCTCCATCATCACAACTCGACTTACTTGACACTCTGACGATTTCTCCAAGTCTGATAATGTGTCTTGAAAACAAATTATTCCAGCAATAAAGTTATATTCAATACTACACTTCAGTAGGAAATCATATTAATTACATGTCACGTTGTAATAAATCACACCTCTATTTGGAACAGCAGGCATGGGAGACCCTGAGTTAACAGCGAGAAATTAATTGAAAATCTATTAGCTTAAGTTTCGTTTTCTGTGGGAAACATAGAAACAACAGAAAATAGGTGCTGGAGGAGGCCATTCAGCCCTTCGAGCCAGCACCACGATTCAATATGATCATGGCTGATCATCCACCAATCAGTATCCCGTTCCTGCTTTCTCCCCATATCCCTTGATTCTGTTAGCCCTAAGAGCTCTATCTAGCTCTCTCTTGAAAGCATCCAGTGATTGGCCTCCACTGCCTTCTGAGGCAGAGAAGAACTCTCTGGGTGAAGTTTTTCCTCATCTCCGTTCTAAATGGCCTATCCATCATTCTTAAACTGTGTGACCCCTGGTTCTGGACTCCCCCAACATGGGAACGTTTTTCCTGCATCTAGCCTGTCCAATCCTTTAAGAATTTTATATGTTTCTATAAGATCCCCTCTCATCCTTCTAAACTCCAGTGAATAGACTTAAATTCTTCTAGATTCTAAATTCTGTTTCCACTAATGGGAGAGTCTAGGACCAGAGGGCACAGCCTCGGAATTAAAGGACATTCCTTTAGGAAGGAGGTGAGGAGGAATTTCTTTAGTCAGAGGGTGGTGAATCTGTGGGATTCTTTGCCACAGACGGCTGTGGAGGCCACAAGTCAGTGGGTATATTTAAGGAGGAGATAGATAGATTCTTGATCAGTGCGGGTGTCAGGGGTTATGGGGAGAAGGCAGGAGAATGGGGTCAGGAGGGAGAGATAGATTAGCCGTGATTGAATGGCGGAGTGGACTCGATGGGCCGAATGGCCTAATTCTGCTCGTATTATTTATGACCTTATGACCTTTCCCCCGCTCTCTATCCCCCCTCTCTCTTCCTCTTTCTCCCACTCTCTCTTTCATTCTCTTTGACCTTGTTCTCTCTTGAATAACCTTCCCTCTCTCTCTCTCTCTCCTCCCCCCCCTCCCTCCCTCCCTCCCCCTCTCCCTCTCTCTCTCTCTCTCCCTCCCTCCCTCCCTCCCCCCCTCTCCCTCTCTCTCTCTCTCTCTCTGTGTGGGGGTAGAGAGTGGAGAGGAGGGGGTGTAGGGGTGAGGGGTGGGTGAACCCCCAACAATGGCTCTGCCGTCTGCTCCAGTCTCTGTACATCAGCTGTGTGCAGGAATCACTTTACAATGCCATATAAATGCAAATGTGTTCATAAAACCACAAGCTGCATCAACAGACAAATTCATTTTGTCATCATGTTTCAGCAAATCAGATTCTTTAAGAATCTGATGACAAGGGAATTGTTTTATGGGATCTGACCTGTTGCAGTTGTTCTACTTGCAATCCTCTCTGGTCTGGTCTGTGCCGTGGCGTGGAACACCTAATATCCCCGGGCCTTCGTTCCCACCGCGCTGGAGACCGCTCCCAGTCCACCGGCCGGCCCTGGTGGCAGCCAGCCAGGGTTGCCCACTTCCCCACTCCCCAATACGGGACAAGGTGACCTCACACTGTAGGGGGGGTCCTGTCACTCTAGGTTTCTGACGTTTCATCTCCGGACACTGTAGGCCTGGACACTGTAGGCCTGGACACTGTAGTCCCGGACGCTGTAGGCCTGGACACTGTAGTCCCGGACGCTGTAGTCCCGGACACTGTAGGCCCAGACACTGTAGGCCCAGACACTGTAGGCCCGGACACCGTAGGCCCGGACACCGTAGGCCTGGACACCGTAGGCCCGGACACCGTAGGCCCGGACACCGTAGGCCCAGACACCGTAGGCCCAGACACCGTAGGCCCAGACACCGTAGGCCCAGACACCGTAGGCCCAGACACCGTAGGCCCAGACACTGTAGGCCCAGACACTGTAGGCCCAGACACTGTAGGCCAGACACTGTAGGCCCGGATACTGTAGGCCCAGATACTGTAGGCCCGGACAGTGTAGGCCCGGACACTGTAGTCCCGGACGCTGTAGTCCGGGGGCCTCAGCAGTCCCGGACAGTGTAGGCCTGGGCGCAGCCTAACGGAGGTTGCCTAGCAACCCGCCTCCGGGACGGGCGGCCGCCATTGGTGGAGCGGGAGCATGTGGGCGCTGGCTGGGTGAGGTCACGTGGGGTGCGGGGCGGTGACGTCACCCTTTGTCCCGTATTTGGGAGTGAGGAAGTTGGCAAACCCTACTAATACGGGACAAGGGCGGTCCCGTACGGGACAAACTAATCTAGCCCAAAACACGGGATGTCCCGGCTAATACGGGACGGTTGGCGACCCTACAACCAGTTGCAGACGCTGGTTTACACCGAAGGTAGACACAGAGTGCTGGAGTAACTCAGCGGGTCAGGCAGCATCTGTGGGGAGAAGGAATGGGTGACGTTTCTGGTCCAGATCCTTCTTCAGACTGAGAGTCAGGGGAGAAGGGAACAATAGATGTAGACGGAGATGTAGAGCGATGTGTAGCAGGAGGAACCAGAGAGAGAGAGGGAGCAGTGAGAGAGGGGGGAAGCGGACACACCTTGAGCAGTGGAGTGGCCGTGACGTGTGTGAACGAGCCGCGGATGGACAGAGTTAGGGGCTGTGTTCCTGTTCCATTGGGGCGCACGGTGGCCTGGTGGTAGAGTTACTGCCTTATAGCACCATAGACCCAGGTCCATCATGAATGAATCAGTACACACACCCTAAACCCTGCTGGTTAATGAGGTACTAACGTTAAACAGATGATTACGTGGCAACTGAACCAAAATATTTTACAATTTGCTAGTTCTTCAGTTTTTTAAATAAGGTATTCCCTTGTAGTATGTAGACCGACCGGGCTGGTAATGCTTGTATTTATTGTCCAAGAGTCAGACAGGAAACAGGCCCTTCGACCCAACTCATCCTTGCCCCAAGATGCCCCATCTATGACAATAGACAACAGGTGCAGGAGGAGGCCATTCGCCCTTCGAGCCAGCACCGCCATTCAATGTGATCATGGCTGATCATTCTCAATCAGTACCCCCGTTCCTGCCTTCTCCCCATACCCCCTGACTCCGCTATCCTTAAGAGCACTATCTAGCTCTCTCTTGAATGCATTCAGAGAATTGGCCTCCACTGCCTTCTGAGGCAGAGAATTCCACAATGCTAGCCCCATTTGCCAGCTTTTAACCCATTAAACCTTTCCTGTCCATGTACCTGTCCAAATGTCTTTTAAATGTTGTCGTAGTCCCTGCCTCCTCTGGCAGCTCGTTCCACACACCCACCACCCTCTGTGTGAAAAAGATCCTGTTAAATCTTTTCCCCTCTCTCCTTAACCCCAAGCCCTTTGGTTCTTGCTTCCCCAACTCTGGGTAAAAGATTCTGTGCATTTATCCGATCTATTCCCCTCACGGTTTTACACACCTCATTAAGACCACCCCTGGCACTCCAAAGAATGAAGTCCCAGCCTG
This sequence comes from Rhinoraja longicauda, assembly GCF_053455715.1. Classification (NCBI taxonomy): domain Eukaryota; kingdom Metazoa; phylum Chordata; class Chondrichthyes; order Rajiformes; family Arhynchobatidae; genus Rhinoraja; species Rhinoraja longicauda. Next base: position 53,796,752 of record NC_135964.1, on the reverse strand, counting down.
CCCCCAACCTCCTCCTGTAGCTCGGACCCTCGAGTCCTGGCAACATCCTCGTAAATCTTCTCTGCACTCGTTCCTGATTGCCTGCTAACATTTAGTGCTCTAAACCTGCGGATTAAAACGCACTCTGAACGCAGCTGATAGACTGGACGCTTAACTCTCTCCTGAAAAACTAACTTGAGGTGAGATTGAGGCGAAGAATGTTCAGCAGACATCAAAGCAACCGCTGTTATTATCTATTATATAATCTAATAATAGCTCTTATTATTACAGTTCATTAATATCTTACAGAGTGGACTTTGAGATACAAGTCCAGAGATCACTAAAAGTAGTTACATTGGTGAAGTTGGACTACATGGGCACATGGACAGGACAGGTTTAGAGGGATTCGAACCAAACACAGGCAGGTGGGACTAGTATAGATGGGACATGTCGGTCGGTGTGGGCCGAAAGGCCTGTTTCCACACTGTATCACTCAGTGACAATGACAAATTGTCAAAGAGTCATGCAGCGTTTAAACAGGCCCTTCGGCCCAACGTTAGGTTGAGGTTTAAAGACAGTTGTGTACATTCCTCATTTGTGATTAACTCTCCAGGATATTCCACGCCCTGCCTGGGTTAGATTGAACATTTAACGTTGCCAGCTAGCGGGAGATAAAGACTGTGTGATTAGCAGCAATGGGACCCAATTACCACGGCTCCATGTCACTTTCTATTTTGTCAAGGAGATCATTAACCCTAATAACTATTTTGAAAAACCTTTGGCATATAATTGCTGTTGATCACATATTCTTTATTGCTTTGTATATTACCTCGTCTGAAGAAGGGTCTCGACCCGAAACGTCACCCATTCCTTCTCTCTAGTGATGCTGCCTGACCCACTGAGTTAGGTGTAGCAACGTGAGAAGGTAAGACTAGGGTGGGGGTGGGACAGAGAGAGAGGGAAGACTAGGGCATCAGAGATGTCCTCATTCTTCAGGAAACGGGGCTTCCCCTCCTCCATTATAGATGAGGCTCTCACTAGGGTCTCTTCTACATCCCGCAGCTCCGCTCTTGCTCCCCCTCCCCCCACTCGTAACAAGGACAGGATCCCCCTCGTTCTCACCTTCTACCCCCACCAGCCAGCGGATCCAACATTTCCATCACCTACAACGGGACCCCACCACTGGCCATATCTTCCCATCCCCTCCCCTTTCTGCGTTCCGCAGAGACCGTTCCCTCCGTAACTCCCTGGTCCACTCGTCCCTTCCTACCCAAACCACCCCCTCCCCGGGCACTTTCCCCTGCAACCGCAGGAGATGCAACACCTGTCCCTTTACCTCCCCCCTCAACTCCATCCAAGGACCCAAACAGTCTTTCCAGGTGAGACAGAGGTTCACCTGCACCTCCTCCAACCTCATCTATTGCATCCGCTGCTCTAGATGTCAACTTCTTTACATCGGCGAAACCAAGCGCAGGCTCGGCGATCGTTTCGCTCAACACCTGCGCTCGGTCCACCTTAACCAACCTGATCTCCCGGTGGCTGAGCATGTCAACTCCCCCTCCCACTCCCAGTCTGACCTTTCTGTCATGGGCCTCCTCCAGTGCCATAGTGAGGCCCACCGGAAATTGGAGGAACAGCACCTCATATTTCGCTTGGGCAGCTTACAGCCCAGTGGTATGAACATTGACTTCTCCAACTTTAGATAGTTCCTCTGTCCCCTCTCTTCCCCTCCTCCTTCCCAGATACTCCAGCATTTTGTGAATAAATACCTTCGAGAGGGAAGACAGAGGTTGCTTAAAGCTAGAGAAATTAATATTCATACCACTGGGCTGTAAGCTGCCCAAGTGAAATATGTCTAGAATTAATCATCCACAACTAAATAAATTTAGAATTAATCTAGATAGTAATCATAAATAAGAATTCAGAATCTAGGATTAAGTCAAGAATAAATGTAGGATTAATGATAAAGTAGAATTAATTCGAAGGGCCGAATGGCCTACTCCTGAACCTATTGTCTATTGCCTATAATAATTCAGGATTAATTACAGTGAGAATTAATCTAAAATTAATAATGAACGAACTAGAATTAACCCAGCGTTAATTAAATGGAGAATTAATCTAGAATCAATAATTAATATGCTAGAATTAATCCAGAATTGTTGATATTCTAGAATTAATTACACCTGAAATTGACCACAATTAATAAATGAATTAGAATTAATAATGTAGTATTAATTAACTCTAGAATTGGTTCAGAATTACTTATTGATACTCTAGAAACAGTCATCGGGAATGAATTGATCTAGGATTAGTGATTAGCACGCTGGAATGAGCATGTGGAATGGGTGGAAGATACTGACAGATCGCCGGGTTGCCTTGTCGATCCAGGGCCTTCTGACCCTTGCCGACGATGAATCAAAGATAGACACAGAGTGCTGGAGTAACTCAGCGGGTCAGGCAGCATCTGTGGAGAGACGGAATGGGCGACGTTTCGGGTCGAGACCCTTCTTCAGACTGAAGAAGTCGCCCCTTCCTTCTCTCCTAGGGGTGCAAACTTCCTCACTCCCAAATACGGGACAAGGTGACGTCACCGCCCCGCGCCCCACGTGACCTCACCCAGCCAGCGGCCACGTGCTCCCGCTCCACCAATGGTGACCGCCCGGGGCTTCGACCCGAACCGTCACCTGTTCCTTCTCTCCAGAGATGCTGCCTGACCCGCTGAGTTACTCCAGCACTCTGTGTCTATCTTCGGTTGAAACCAGCAGCTGCAGTTCCTTCCTACACAAGTAAACTAAGGCTTGGTTGGGCTGCATGTGGAGTGTTGTGTGCAGTTGTGGTCACCCCATTACTGCAAGGATCAGTGTTGCAATCAGAGCGTGTAGCTGTGTAAATAAAGATTCTCTCTCTTGGTAGAGTGCCTGCAGGGAGCCACTCGACAGAAGTGGGCTGCAAACTGATTACCATGTTTATACATCACTGATTCATCGAGTTGTACAACAAGGAGACAGGCCCTTCAGCCCAAAACATGCGTGCTGATTCACATTCCTATCTGCACATGACATACGATCAAAGAATGGGTCGACTGGGCTTGTATTCACTGGAATTTAGAAGGATGAGAGGGGATCTTATAGAGATGTATACAATTATTAAGGGATTGGACAGGCTCAATGCAGGAAAGACAACACATGATTACAATCAATCCATCCACAGTGAACAGATACAGGAGAAGGGAATGACGTTTAGTGCAAGGTAAAGCCAGCAGAGTCCGATCAAGGATAGTCCGAGGGTCACCAATGAGGTAGATAGTAGTTCAGCACTGCTCTCTGGTTGTGGTGGGATGGTTCAGTTACCTGATAACAGCCGGGAAGAAACTGCCCCTGAATCTGGAGGTGTGCGTTTTCACACTTCTGCACCTCTTGCCCGATGGGAGAGGGAGAAGAGGGAGTGGCCGGGGTGAGACTGGTCCTTGATTATGCTGCTGGCCTTGCCGAGGCAGCGTGAGGTGTAGATGGAGTCGGTGGGAGGGAGGTGGTTTGTGTGATGGTCTGGGCTGCTGGCCTTGCCGAGGCAGCGTGAGGTGTAGATGGAGGCGGTGGGAGGGAGGTTGGTTTGTGTGATGGTCTGGGCTGCTGGCCTTGCCGAGGCAGCGTGAGGTGTAGATGGAAGCGGTGGGAGGGAGGTTGGTTTGTGTGATGGTCTGGGCTGCTGGCCTTGCCGAGGCAGCGTGAGGTGTAGATGGAGTCGGTGGGAGGGAGGTTGGTTTGTGTGATGGTCTGGGCTGCGTCCACAATACGCTGCGATTTCTCCCGGTCATGGATGGAGCCGTTCCCAAACCGTGCTGTGATACATCCTGATGAAATGCATCCTAGGGCGCATCTGTAGAAGTTGGGGAGAGGTGTAGAGGACGTGCCGAACGACCCAGACATAGACCTGCAGTGGGCAGCTCCACATCGCACAGAGGCAAGGAGACCCACCTGACTGCTGAACAAGTTTAACACAGTTTGCTGATGCCAGTACAGAGCTTCCTGCTGTGCGAGTCATCTGCCAGCTGAGCTAATCTGTAAAGCCCCTGAGCCCTCTTAACCGGTGTAGACTTTGTTCAGTATGGAAGGGGAGTAGGGTTTCAACTGTCCCGTACTAGCCGGGACATCCCGTATTTTGGGCTAAATTAGTTTGTCCCGTACGGGACCGCCCTTGTCCGTATTAGGCCCGGGGGCGCTTTAGGCCCAGACACTGTAGGCCCGGACACTGTAGGGCCCGGACACTGTAGGCCCGGGCACTGTAGGCCCGGCCGCTGTAGGCCCGGACATTGTAGGCCGGGACAGTGTGGGCCTGGACACTGTAGGCCCGGACGCTGTAGGCCCGCACGCTGTAGGCCCGGACACTGTAGGCCCGGACAGTGTAGTAGGAAAAAAACTTCAGATGCTGGTTAAAATCTGTGTCTACCTTCCAGACAGTGTAGGTGCGGACAGCGTAGGTCCGGACAGTGTAGGTGCGGTCACTGGAGGCCCGTGCGGCGCCTAACGGAGGTTGCTTAGCAACCCGCCTCCCGGCCCGGGCGGCCGCCATTGGTGGAGCGGGAGCACGTGGCCGCTGGCTGGGTGAGGTCACGTGGGGCGCGGGGCGGTGACGTCACCTTGTCCCGTATTTGGGAGAGAGGAAGTTGGCAACCCCTAAAGGGGAACATTTTCCAAGGCGTGGGAGTTATTTATGGAGGTGCGAGGGGTGTGAACTGTTGTGTGATGGGTGTTGAGTCTGGGTGGGGTTTGCCAGAGGCAGCTAATGCACCCTGACTTCCAGCTAAGCACCAATCACCTTGCTCGCTGACTACACAGGCCAGGAGTCTAGACGCAAGACTGGCTCATTCTCGTACGCCGCAGCGCCAGAACAATGAGGCCCTTACCTCCCCCAATGTGCATCTACCCGGTCTATTCCTCTCATGATTTTATACATGATCTGAGGAGGAATTGTTTTAGCCAGAGGCAGGTTGTAATGTGGACACCAGTGTCGGACAGAGTGGTGGCGGTGGTGTGGAGGAAGGAACTACAGATGCTGGTTTACACTGAACATAGACACAGAGTGCTGGAGTAACTCAGCGGATCGGGCAGCATCTCTGTACGGAGTTTGTACGTTCTCCCCCGTGACCCGCGTGGGTTTTCTCTGAGATCTTCGGTTTCCTCCCACACTCCAAAGACGTACAGGTTTGTAGGTTAATTGGCTTGGCAAATGTAAAAATTGTCCCTAGTGTGTGTAGGATAGTGTTAGTGTGCGGGGATCGCTGGGCGGCACGGACCTGGTGGGCCGAAGGGCCTGTTTATCCGCTGTATCTCTAAATCTAAATAAAATCTAAGAACATGGATAGGTGACGTTTCAGAGTGCTGGAGTAACTCAGTGGGTCAGGCAGCATCTGTGGAGATAAGGAATTCACGGGGTCTGAAGAAAGGTCTCGACCCAAAACGTCACCCATTCCTTCTCTCCAGAGATGCTGCCTGTCCCGCTGAGTTACTCTAGCGTTTAGTGTCCCCCTTCCCAGCGTGTCGTTGTCTGGCCTTTAATTAGGGAGGGAAGCTCTCGTTCACGATGAGCAGAAGTGTAAGCTTTATACGGCCAGCGATGCAGAACTAGCTCAGCCTGACACCATCTCGAAATGTAATACAGGCTTTGATTAAAGAGCCTTGCATTCCTCATTGCTTGCTCCTCACAACACAAAGACAATTAGGTACACAAATCGACCAAGCCCTTTGCATTTACCTTGAAGTGTTGTTGTTCCCACTGCAACACATTTCACACATCAGTCCGGGGCCCTGATCAAAGCACAAGCTACTAGGGCATACACAGAGAGCTAATCGAGATCTACAGCAGATCCATCCCTTGGTGTTTTTTACAAAGAACAAGGCTGTCCGTTAGTGTTACGTCCAACACTTCAGAAGTGTGTAAATGAAAGGAGGGAAGGCCAGCCCCGTGTGTACAGGGGAGCTGCAACACAGGAACCTCTCGTGGTCAAAGTAGGAGCAGAATTAGGCCATTCGGCCCATCAAGTCCACTCCGCCATTCAATCACGGCTGACCTATCTCTCCCTCCTGACACCCGCACTGATCAAGAATCTACTCTATCTATCTCTGCTATAAAAAATATCCACTGGCTTGACCAGCACAGCCATCTGTGGCAAAGAATTCCACGGATTCATCACTCTCTGACTAAAGAAATTCATGGAAACATAGAAAATAGGTGCAGGAGGAGGCCATTTGGCCCTTCGAGCCAGCACCGCCATTCATTGTGATCATGGCTGATCATCCACAATCAGTAACCCGTGCCTACCTTCTCCCCATATCCCTTGATTCCACTAGCTTCTACAGCTCTATTTAACTTCCTCCTCATCTCCTTCCTAAAGGAAAGTCCTTTAATTCTGAGGCTGTGCCCTCTAGTCCTAGACTCTCCCACTGGTGGAAACATCCTCTCCACATCCACTCTATCCAGGCCGCTCACTATTCTGTACGTTTCAATGAGGTCCCCCCGTCATCCTTCTAAACTCCAGCGAGTACAGGCCAGTGCCCACAAACGCTCATCATAGATTAACCCACTCATTCCTGGGATTGTTCTTGTAAACCTCCTCTGGACCCTCTCCAGAGCCAGCACATCCTTCCTCAGATACGGGGCCCAAAACTGCTCACAATATTCCAAGGATGAGAGGAATAGATCGGGTAGATGCACAGAGTCTCTTGCCCAGAGTCGGGGAATCGAGGACCAGAGGACATAGGTTTAAGGTGAAGGGGAAAAGATTTAATGGGAATTTGAGGGGTAACGTTTCCACACAGAGAGTGGTGGGTGGATGGAACAAACTGCCAGAGGAGGTAGTTGAGGCTGGGACTATCCCATCGTTTAAGAAACAGTTAGACAGGTACATGGATAGGACAGGTTTGGAGGGATATGGACCAAACGCAGGCAGGTGGGACTAGTGTAGTTGGGACATGTTGGCCGGTGTGGGCAAGTTGAGCTAAAGGGCCAGTTTCCACACTGTATCACTCTGTGACTGAAAAAGGGTCTCGACCCAAAACATCACCTATCCACATTCTCCAGAGATGCTGCCTGACCCGCTGAGTTACTCCAGCATTTCGTATCTATCTGTGTTACAGAGAGATAGGAGTAGCCAGGCGGGACTAGGCCAGAATGCCAACTTGGTGGGCATGGACATGTGGGCCGAAGGGCCTGTTTCCGTGCTGTCGTGCTCAATGACTCTGATAAACCAGGGCTGGCTAGGTGGAGCAAGACACCAAATGTCTGAAGAAGGGTCTCGACCCGAAACGTCACCCATTCCTTCTCTCCAGAGATGCTGCCTGACCCGCTGAGTTACTCCAGCACTCTGTGAATAAATACCTTTGATTTGTACCTGCATCTGCAGTTATTTTCTTATATTAAAACACCAAATGATTCACTTCGCATCTCACCATTATTTTTATTACATTTGGACAGAATTAGGAACAGCGTGAAAAAATATATCTTTGGAAAAGGAAGCCTGCCAGTTAATAGAAATGCAGAGTGTATTGAGTGGGGGGTAAATACGGGCCTGACTGATGTAGCAGACAGCAGCCAGCATCTCGTGGCACTCCGCTAAGTAATCAAAGCCCCACTGATTACACCCCCCCCTTGTCTGTACCACTTACCCACTCACCGCACAACTTTACTTGTGCTGCCCTGAAATGGGGGGACGATGTAAAAACACAGCTGTCATTTCTACACGGTGAAACCAAAATGCATAAAAATACCCTTTAATAAAATCTGACGCTGCACTTTAAAATCTGCACTTTAACCACATGTGATTTTTTACAAATCTATTACAAATCTCAAATTGTAGAG
>NC_135964.1:53744098-53788419 GCF_053455715.1 Rhinoraja longicauda | reverse complement strand
CCCTGGCCCTGAGGGTCACTCCCCTCTCCTCCCTCCGCTGCCTCAGGGGGTCTGGGGTAGATGGTGCTGGGGAGTTCCACAGCCTTAGCTACAGGGGGAGGTTGGCGATGTTGCCCTCCATTGAGATGCCAGTCTCATCTGCCCACCATGACTCTAACCCCCTCTGCCCGCACGGCCCGCCAATGTTCGTGTTCGTAAGTTCATAAGGGACAGGAACAGAATGAGGCCATTCGGCCCATCAAGTCCACTCGGCCATTCGGTCCAGGCTGATCTATCCCTCCCTGTTAACCCCGTTCCCCTGCCTTCTCCCTGTAACCCCCGGCTCCCCGTGCTGATGGAGAATGTTGTTGTTGTCTGAGCTGCCGTTGGCCGTAGGGGAGTGCTGGACATAGGTGTTGTGCTCGCCCACTGCAGGTACAGGAACTTCCGCACCTTCACATCCCCCCGGCTGGCCCAGTTCTCCTGCCTGGCGCTCGACCCCAGCGGCGAGATCGTGTGTGCCGGCGCGCGGGACTCCTTCGAGGTGTTCGTCTGGTCCATGCAGAGTGGCAGGTTGCTCGATGTAAGGCTCATCCTTCCCCTCCTGTGCCTGCGTGTGCGTGTGTGTGTGTACTCAGCGTGTGTGTGCATTGGTGTGAGCATGTGAGCACATACGGATGTGTGCTTGCCACGTGTATGCTCATGTATGTGCGTGTGGTGTCAGTATGCATGTGTGTGCGGAGTGGTGCCTGTGCGTGCGTCCATGTGTTGGTGTGTGTGTATCTGTGTGTTGATGCATGTGTATCTTTGTTGGTGTGTGTATCTGTGTTGGCGTGTGTGCGCGTGTCTCTCTGACCCGGTGTGATGGTATGTGTGTATCTGTGTGTGTGTATCAGTGTGTTGGTGCGTGTGTATCTGTGTTGGTGTGTGTTGTGTGTTGGTGCATGTGTATCTGTGTTGGTGTGTGTTGCGTGTGTATCTGTGTGTTGCGTGTGTATCTGTGGGTTGGTGCGTGTGTATCTGTGTTGTGTGTATCTGTGTTGTGTGTGTTTTGTATGTATCTGTGTGTTGCGTGTGTATCTGTGTGTTGGTGCGTGTGTATCTGTTGTGTATCTGTTGGTGTGTGTTTTGTATGTATCTGTGTTGCGTGTGTATCTGTGTGTTGGTGCGTGTGTATCTGTTGGTGTGTTTTGTATGTATCTGTTGCGTGTGTATCTGTGTTGGTGCGTGTGTGTTGCGTGTTGTGTGTATCTGTGTGTTGGTGCGCGTGTGTGCGTGTCTCTCTGACCCGGTGTGTGTTGGGCGGCAGGTGCTAGCTGGACACGAGGGGCCGGTGAGTGGTCTGAGCTTCAGCCCGACCCAGGGCATCCTGGCCAGCGCGTCCTGGGACAAGACGGTCAAGCTGTGGGACATGCAGGACAGCTGGAGTACCAGGGAGACCCTCCGCCTCGGCTCTGACGGTGAGTTCCCATCACCCCACACCCCCGCTGTGTCACTGCTACGGCCACCGGTCAGTGTACGCACAGACCAGTATACGCACAGACCAGTGTACGCACAGACCGGTCAGTGTACGCGCAGACCAGTGTGCGCGCAGACCGGTCAGTGTACGAGCAGACCGGTCAGTGTACGCGCAGACCGGTCAGTGTACGCGCAGACCGGTCAGTGTACGCACAGACCAGTGTACACGCAGACCGGTCAGTGTACGCACAGACCAGTGTACACGCAGACCGGTCAGTGTACAAGCAGACCAGTGTGCGCGCAGACCGGTCAGTGTACGCGCAGACCGGTCAGTGTACGCGCAGACCAGTGTACGCGCAGACCGGTCAGTGTACGCGCAGACCGGTCAGTGTACGCGCAGACCGGTGTACGCGCAGGACCGGTCAGTGTACGCCCAGACCGGTCAGTGTACGCGCAGACCAGTGTACGCACATACTAGTGTACGCACAGACCGGTCAGTGTACGCGCAGAGGGTAGCTGGGGGGGAGAAGGGGTGGGACGGGTGTGGGAGGGAGTATGGGTGTTGGTGTTGTATGATGCTCCCCCTTATCTCTGCCCTCCCCCATTGCCGTTGTCCGTGGCTGGCAGTCAGCTTCGGGGGCGGGGAGGGGGGGTGTAGGTGGGGGGGAGTGTAGGTGGGGTGGGGGTGTCGGTGGGTGGGGTTGGGGGTGTAGATGGTGGGGGTGCAGGCGGCGTCCCCCTCACTGCTGCCCTCTGCTGTCCAGGGTTGGCGGTCAGCTGTGGGAAGTCGGGGTGGGGCTGTAGGTGGGGGGGGGGGCGGGGGGGGTGGTGGTGTAGGTGGGGGGGGTTGTAGGTGGGGGTGCAGGTGGGGTGGGGGTGTAGGTGGGGTGGGGGTGTAGGTGGGGGGGGGGTGTAGGTGGGGTGGGGGTGCAGGTGGGGTGGGGGTGTAGGTGGGGGTGTAGGTGGGGTGGGGGTGCAGGTGGGGTGGGGGTGTAGGTGGCATCCCCTCACTACTGCCCTCTGCTGTCCAGGGCTGGCGGTCAGCTGTGGGGGGTGTAGGTGAGGGGGGGGGGTGTAGGTGGGGTGGGGGGGGTGCAGGTGGGGTGGGGGTGTAGGTGGGGTGGGGGTGTAGGTGGGGTGGGGGGTGCAGGTGGGGTGGGGGTGCAGGTGGGGTGGGGGTGTAGGTGGGGGTGCAGGTGGGGTGGGGGTGTAGATTGGGGGGGGGGTTGTAGGTGGTGTCCCCTCACTGCTGCCCTCTGCTATCCAGGGCTGGCAGTCAGCTGTGGGGTGTCGGGGGGGGGGGTGGGGAGTCGGTGGGGGGGTGTAGATGGGGGGGGGGTGTAGGTGGTGTCCCCTCACTGCTGCCCTCTGCTGTCCAGGCCTGGCGGTCAGCTTCCGGCCTGACGGGGGTGAGCTGGCGGTGGCCACGCTGGACGGCAACATCACGCTGTGGGACCACGGCCGCGGTGTCCAGACCGGCTCCATCGAGGGGCAGCACCACCTGCACAGCGGCCGCAGAGAGCTGGACATGGTGACCGCACGGCACTCCGCCAAGAGCAGGTCAGCCCGCACGGGGGGGGAGGGGGAGAGATGGGGGGGGGGGCGGGGAGGGGGAGAGATGGGGGGGGAGGGGGAGAGATGGGGGGGGGGGGGCGGGGAGGGGGAGAGATGGGGGGGCGGGGAGGGGGAGAGATGGGGGGGGCGGGGAGGGGGAGAGATGAGGGGGGGGCGGGGAGGGGGAGAGATGGAAGGGAGAGGGGGGCAGGGATGGAGAGGGGGAGGGATGGGGGCTGAGGGCAGGGGAGAGGGAGGTGAGGGTGTGTGTTCCTCTGTGTGGTGGGGGGCTGCTGATGGGGCGGGGGTGCCAGCCTACACGAGATATGGGGGGGGGGGGTCCCCGGGCCAGGGCTGACTGTGTGACCCCCCCCCCCACAGGGTGTACTCCACGATGCACTACTCTGTGGACAGGGGTGTGGAGGGAGGGGGGGAGGGGAGGGGGTTCCCTGGGTTGGGGGCTGGGGTGGGGAGGGGGAGGGATCCCTGGGCCAGTGCTGACTGTGTGACCCCCCCCCCCCCACCCACAGGGCGTACTCCACGCTGTGCTACTCTGCAGACGGGGGGTGGGTGCTGGCGGGGGGTCAGTCTCGCTACGTCTGCATCTACAACGTGAAGGAGCAGATCCTCGTCAAGAGCTTCGAAATATCCTGCAACCTCTCACTGGACGGCATGGGAGGTGAGACACTGACCCACACACACACTGACCCACACACACACACACTGACCCACACACACACTGACCCACACACACACTGACCCACACACACACTGACCCACACACACACTGACCCACACACACACTGACCCACACACACACTGACCCACACACACACTGACCCACACACACACTGACCCACACACACACTGACCCACACACACACTGACCCACACACACACTGACCCACACACACACTGACCCACACACACACTGACCCACACACACACTGACCCACACACACACTGACCCACACACACACACTGACCCACACACACACTGACCCACACACACACTGACCCACACACACACTGACCCACACACACACTGACCCACACACACACACACTGACCCACACACACACACACTGACCCACACACACACACACTGACCCACACACACACACACACTGACCCACACACACACTGACCCACACACACACTGACCCACACACACACTGACCCACACACACACTGACCCACACACACACTGACCCACACACACACTGACCCACACACACACTGACCCACACACACACTGACCCACACACACACTGACCCACACACACACACACACTGACCCACACACACACACACTGACCCACACACACACACACTGACCCACACACACACTGACCCACACACACACTGACCCACACACACACACACACACTGACCCACACACACACTGACCCACACACACACTGACCCACACACACACTGACCCACACACACACTGACCAACACACACACACTGACCCACACACACACTGACCCACACACACACACACACACTGACCCCACACACACACTGACCCACACACACACACTGACCCACACACACACACTGACACACACACACACACACTGACACACACACACACTGACCCACACACACACTGACCCACACACACACACACTGACACACACACACACACACACACTGACACACACACTGACCCACACACACACACACTGACCCACACACACACACACTGACACACACACACACACACTCTCGCACACTCACACTCTCTGCTTCTGTTGCAGGAGTTTCTGGACCGCAGGAAGATGACTGAGTTTGGGAGTGTGGCGCTGATCGACGAGGGGGCCGGTGAAGATGGAGTGGCACTACCCCTCCCGGGGGTGAAGAAGGGTGAGGGGGGGGGATGGAGGTGAAGGAGGGGTGAGGGGAGTGGGTGAAGGGTGATGGGAGGTGGGGTGAGGAAGGCAGGGAGGGGCTGGGAGTGAAGGAGGGAGGGGTGGGGAGGGGAGGGGGCTGTGACTGTCGTTCCCGTTGTGTGTTGAGCTGAGCTGCTGCAGGACCTGGGGCGGTGAGGGATGGGGGTCGTGACACACGGTCACACACCCACACACACACACACACACACACACACTGACACACACACACACACAGTGACACACACACACACACACACACACACACACAGTGACACACACACACACACACACTGACACACACACACACACACACACACAGTGACACACACACACACACACACACACACACACAGTGACACACACACACACACACACACACACAGTGACACACACACACACACAGTGACACACACACACACACACACTGACACACACACGCACACACACACACACACACACACTGACACACACACACACACACACACACACACACACACACTGACACACACACACACACACACACACTGACACACACACACACACACACACTGACACACACACACACACACACACACACACACTGACACACACACACACACACACTGACACACACACACACACACACACTGACACACACACACACACGGTGGCTCACAGGCCAGGGCACGGCAATGCACAAAACACCACCATCAATGTGTCCATCACAGGGGGCTTCATTGGCATCCCCCCCCCCCCCCCCAAAACACAACGACACAAAAATATATAAACAAACGATCAATAATAGCCAAGGCACGGTGGCGCAGCGGTAGAGTTGCCGCCTTACAGCGAATGCAGCGCCGGAGACCCGGGTTCCATCCCGACTACGGGCGCCGTCTGTACGGAGTTTGTACGTTCTCCCCGTGACCTGCGTGGGTTTTCTCCGAGATCTCCGGTTTCCTCCCACACTCCAAAGACGTGCAGGTTTGTAGGTTAATTGGCTTGGTGTAAGTGTAAAAATTGTCCCTAATGTGTGTAGGATAGTGTTAGTGTGCGGGGATCGCTGGTCGGCGCGGAGTCGATGGGCCGAAGGGCCTGTTTCCGCACTGTATCTCTAAACTAAAGAGTCAGTGTGCTCTCTACTGAACTGGAGAAGGTCACAGGAGTATTTGTTGACGAACTGAATCTCCTCAAAGTGAGAAGGGCTTTCTTCATGGGGTGAGGTCTCCTGCTATTGTGGGAGGGGGGGGGTCTGGTTGGGGCACGGGGAGGGGGGGGTAGTTGGTTTGTGGTGGAGGTGAAGGTTCGGGGGGGTGTGAGGTGTTTGTGGCCACAGGCGGGGGTTGCGGCCGCACTGACCACACTGACCGTGTCCATTCCCACCAGGAGACATGAGCCGGCGCCACTTCAAGCCCGAAATCCGAGTCACCTGTCTCCGCTTCTCACCCACAGGTAAGCAACGCCCCCCCCCCCCCAAACACCACACACAGCCCCCCCCCAAACACCACACACAGCCCCCCCCAAACACCACACACAGCCCCCCCTCAAACACCACACACAGCCCCCCCCCCAACACCCGCTCACAGCCCCCCCCAAACACCACACACAGCCCCCCCCCAAACACCACACACAGCCCCCCCCAAACACCACACACAGCCCCCCCCAAACACCACACACAGCCCCCCCAAACACCACACAGCCCCCCCCCCCAAACACCACACACAGCCCCCCCCAAACACCACACACAGCCCCCCCCCCAAACACCACACACAGCCCCCCCCCAAACACCACACACAGCCCCCCCCCCAAACACCACACACAGCCCCCCCCCAACACCCGCTCACAGCCCCCCCCAAACACCACAGACAGCCCCCCCCAAACACCACACACAGCCCCCCCCCCCAAACACCACACACAGCCCCCCTCCCAAACACCACACACAGCCCCCCCCCAAACACCACACACAGCCCCCCCCCCCCAAACACCACACACAGCCCCCCCCCCCAAACACCACACACAGCCCCCCCCACACCGCCCGTCACACTCCCCCAGGGCAGGGACAGCACGGGGTAGACACAGAGTTCACTCTGTCCTCACTGTTGTGTGTGTGTGTTGTGTGTGTGTGCGTGTGTGTGTGTTGTGTGTGTGTGCGTGTGTGTGTGTGCGTGCGTGCTTGTGTGTGCGTGCTTGTGTGTGCGTGTTTGTGTATGCATGTGTGTATGCATGTGTGTATGCATGTGTGTGCGTGCGCGTGCGTGCGTGTATGCGTGTGTGCGTGCGTGTGTGTATGCATGTGTGTATGCATGTGTGCGTGCGTGCGTGCGTGTGTGTGCGTGCTTGTGTGCGTGTGTGTGTACGTGTATGCGTGTGTGTGCATGCGTGTGTGTGCGTGCGTGTGCGTAGGGCGTAGCTGGGCGGCCACGAGCACGGAGGGGCTGCTGATCTTCTCGCTGGACGGGGGGGTGGTGTTTGACCCGTACGATCTGGACGAGGAGGTGACGCCGGTCAGCGTGCGGCGGGTGCTGCGGCGCGGCGAGTTCACGCTGGCCATCGCCATGGCCTTCCGCCTCAACGAGGACAAGCTCACGTTGGAGGTGCTGGAGGGCGTGCCCCACGGAGACGGTGAGTGTGGGGGGGCTGGGGTGAGGGGGCGCCATGCTCTGGGGGGATGGGGGTGAGGGAGGGGCATTGAGGGGGCGCGTCGTCATGGGGGGGTGAGGGAGGGGCATTGAGGGGGCGCGTCGTCATGGGGGGGTGAGGGAGGGGCATTGAGGGGGCGCGTCGTCATGGGGGGGTGAGGGAGGGGCATTGAGGGGGCGCGTCGTCATGGGGGGGGTGAGGGAGGGGCATTGAGGGGGCGTGTCGTCTTGGGGGGGTGAGGGAGCGCTGTGCTCTGGGGGGGTGGGGGTGAGGGGGCGTGTCGTCGTGCGGGGGGAGGGGCGGGGGTGAAGGAGCACATCGTTGTGGGGGGGTGAGGGAGCGCTGCGTGTAGGGAGGGGTGCTGGCGGTACTGAGGGCGTGCCGGCTCGGCAGTGACCCCCATCTCCTCTCTCTCTGTCTCTCTCTCCCCCTCTCTCTCTCTCTCTCTCTCTCTCTCTCTCTCTCCCCCCACAGTCGGCATGGTGTGCTCCACTCTCCCCCTGCTGTACGTGGGGAAGCTGCTGGGCTTCATGGCAGCCGTGTTGGAGAGCTCGCGGCACCTGGAGTTCTTCCTGTCGTGGGCTGAACAACTGCTGAGTCTGCACGGGCAGCAGCTGAAGGCCCGGTGAGTGGAGAGAGGGACTGGCGATGGCAGCGCTGCCCTGTCTGTCTGTGTGTACACACCTTCCCAGGTGCTGCCCTGTCTGTCTGTGTGTACACACCTTCCCAGGTGCTGCCCTGTCTGTGTGTACACACCTTCCCAAGTCAAGTCAAGTCAAATTTATTTGTCACATACACATACTCGATGTGCAGTGAAATGAAAGTGGCAATGCCTGCGGGTTGTGCACAAAAAGAATTACAGTTACAGCATATAAATAAAGTTAATAAGTTACTAAACATAGCACAAAAAGTGTCGACAAAAATTTAGTCTCTGGGGTTATAAAAGTTGACAGTCCTGATGGCCTGTGGGAAGAAGCTCCGTCTCATCCTCTCCGTTTTCACAGCGTGACAGCGGAGGCGTTTGCCTGATCGTAGCATCTGGAACAGTCCGTTACTGGGGTGGCAGGGGTCCCTCATGATCTTGCTTGCTCTGGATCTGCACCTCCTGATGTATAGGTCCTGCAGGGGGACGAGTGTAGTTCCCATGGTGCGTTCTGCCGAACGCACTACTCTCTGCAGGGCCATCCTGTCCTGGGCAGAGCTGTTCCCAAACCAGACTGTAATGTTGCCGGACAGGATGCTCTCTACAGCCCCAGAGTAGAAGCAATGAAGGATCCTCTGAGACACTCTGAATTTCCTCAGTTGTCTAAGGTGGTCAAGGCGCTGCTTAGCCTTACCCACCAGTGCGGCAATGTGCGTTGCCCACGTCAGATCCTCTGCGATGCGGACTCCCAAGTATTTGAAACTGCTCACCCTATCCACAATAGACCCATTTATCTCCAGTGGCGTGTACGTCCTTGGATGTTTAGCCCTTCTGAAGTCCACAATCAGCTCCTTTGTTTTAGTGACATTCAAGAGGAGGCTATTGTCCTGACACCAGAGTGCCAGATCAGCCACCTCCTCCCGGTAGGCCTTCTCATCGTTGTTGGAGATCCGGCCCACCACCACAGTGTCATCAGCAAACTTGATGATGGAGTTTGAGCTGAACCTGGCCCTACAGTCATGTGTGTACAGGGAGTACAGTAGGGGGCTAAGGACGCAGCCCTGGGGGGATCCTATGTTCAGGGTGAGGGAGCTAGATGTGTGTTCCCCCATCCTGACCACTTGGGGCCTGGCAGTGAGAAAGTCCAGGACCCAGGCACACAGAGGGGTGCTAAGCCCCAGTTCCAGCAGCTTCTCAACCAGTCTGCTGGGGACTATTGTGTTGAATGCTGAACTAAAGTCAATGAACAGCATCCTCACATAGCCCCTCTGGCTGTCCAGATGAGAGAGAGCGGTGTGTAGAACCTGGGAGACCGCATCATCCGTGGACCTGTTCGGACAGTATGCGAACTGTAGTGGGTCCATGTTGCGAGGAAGGAGGGCGCAGATGTGCTTCTTGACTAACCTCTCAAAGCATTTCATGACAACCGAGGTGAGGGCCACCGGTCGGTAGTCATTTAAACACGCTGGAGAGGCATTCTTTGGCACCGGTACAATGATGGATCTTTTGAAGCATGCAGGGACCACGGACTTGGCCAAGGAGAGGTTGAATATTGTGGTGAGCACTGGAGCAAGCTGAGTAGCACAAGACTTTAGTACTCGCCCAGATATACCATCTGGGCCTCCAGCTTTCCTCGTGTTCACACGCGTCAGAGCCCACCTCACCTCATGCTCGGACACCGAGAATGTGTGCACATCCCCGGCGGTGGATCCCCCTCCAGCCTCGCTAGCCAGCGCCCCTTCGGTGCTGTTTTTAGACGGCGAGCTGGTGGTGTTACCCGTCTCAAACCGTGCGTAAAAAGAGTTCAGGTCATCAGCTAAGGAGGAGCCGGCACTTCCGGTTGAGGGGGTGCTGGACCTGTAGCTAGTTATAGTCCGTAGCCCCTGCCAAAGGCGCCTGGTGTCCTGCTGCTCCATCTGTGACTCCATCTTGTTCCGGTACCTCTTTTTTGCGTCCTTCACTGCCCTTCGCAGTCGGTAGGACTCTCCCTTGTAGTCGTCCATGTTGCCGGATGCCAGGCCGGAGTTGTAAGCAGCGGTGCGAGCATTCAAGGCCACGCGAATAGACCTGTCCACCCAGGGTTTTTGGTTAGGGAAGATACTGACCCTTACCGTGGGGATGATGGTATCGGCTATTGTGGCAATGAAGTCCGTAACCGCTTCCGCAAACTCATTTACGTCTCTGGAACTTTCTTGGTGCTGCCCTGTCTGTCTGTGTGTACACACCATCCCAGGTGCTGCCCTGTCTGTCTGTGTGTACACACCATCCCAGGTGCTGCCCTGTCTGGTAGACACACAATGCTGGAGTAACTCAGCGGGTCGGGCAGCATCTGGAGAGAAGGAACGGGTGACGTTGGGGTCTCTGTGGAATGGGTGACGTTTCGGGGCAAGACCGAAAGCAAATGGAATGTTGGCCTTCATAGCAAGAGGAGTTGAGTATAGGAGCAAAGAGGTCCTTCTGCAGTTGTACAGGGCCCTAGTGAGACCGCACCTGGAGTAACTGTGCAGTTTTGGTCTCCAAATTTGAGGAAGGATATTCTTGCTATCGAGGGCGTGCAGCGTAGGTTCACTAGGTTAATTCCCGGAATGGCGGGACTGTCGTATGTTGAAAGACTGGAGCGACTAGGTTTGTATACACTGGAATTTAGAAGGATGAGAGGGGATCTTATCGAAACGTATAAGATTATTAAGGGGTTGGACATGTTAGGGGCAGGAAACATGTTCCCAATGTTGGGGGAGTCCAGAACCAGGGGCCCCAGTTTAAGAATAAGGGGTCGGCCATTTAGAACTGAGATGAGGAAAAACTTTTTCAGTCAGAGAGTTGTGAATCTGTGGAATTCTCTGCCTCAGAAGGCAGTGGAGGCCAATTCTCTGAATGCATTCAAGAGAGAGCTGGATAAAGCTCTTAAGGATAGCGGAGTCAGGGGGTATGGGGAGAAGGCAGGAACGGGGTACTGATTGAGAATGATCAGCCATGATCACAGTGAATGGTGGTGCTGGCTCGAAGGGCCGAATGGCCTCCTCCTGCACCTATTGTCTATTGACCTGTCCCCTGTCTGTGTGTACACACCATAAACTACTAGCGGGAGTGGAGGTGTGGGGAGAGGTGTCTGAGAGAGGGTGAGGGAAGAGACCGAGGTGGTGGGGGGGGGGGGGCAGAGACCCTCGAGGGTGGGGGTAGACTGAGCGAGGGTGGGAGGTGACCAGGGGGGAGGGGGAGGGTGAGACTGGGAATGACCCTCTCTCTCTCTCTCTCGCTCCCACAGCTCGGTGGAGTTGCTGCCGGCCATCCAGTCTCTGCAGAGAAGCATCCAGCGCCACTACGACAGCGTGTCCAAACTGTGAGTGCGTGCACCCCACACCTCCCCCCACCCCCCCCAACCGCCCCGCCCCCGTCTCCCTCTGCATACAACTCTCCCCATACACCCCGTCCCCTCAATCCCACAGCACATCCTTCCTCAGATACGGGGCCCACAATTGCTCACAGTATTCCAAATGTGGCCTGACCAGCGCCTTGTACAGCCCCAGCATCACACACACACCCCTGTGACCAGCGCCTTGTACAGCCTCACACACACACACACCCCTGTGACCAGCACCTTGTACAGCCCCAGCATCACACACACACCTGTGACCAGCACCTTGTACAGCCCCAGCATCACACACCCCCCTGTGACCAGCGCCTTGTACAGCCCCAGCATCACACACACCCCTGTGACCAGCACCTTGTACAGCCCCAGCATCACACACACACACCTGTGACCAGCACCTTGTACAGCCCCAGCATCACACACCCCCCTGTGACCAGCACCTTTGTACAGCCCTAGCAGGGAAGACTGTGGAACAGCAATGGCAGGTATTCCTGGGAATAATGCAGAAGTTGCAGGATCAATTTGTCCCAAAGAGGAGGAAAGATTCTAAGGGGAGTAAGAGGCACCCGTGGCTGACAAGGGAAGTCAAGGACAACATAAAAATAAAAGGGAAGAAGTACAACAAAGCAAAGAAGAGTGGGAAGCCAGAGGATTGGGACTCTTTTAAAGAGCAACACAAGATGACTAAAAAGGCAATACGGGGAGAAAAGATGAGGTACGAGGGTAAACTAGCCAATAATATAAAGGAGGATAGCAAAAGGTTTTTTAGGTACGTGAAGAGGAAAAAAATAGTCACGGCAAATGTGGGTCCCTTGAAGACAGAAGCAGGGGAATTTATTATGGGGAACAAGGAAATGGCAGACGAGTTGAACGGGTACTTTGGATCTGTCTTCACTGAGGAGGATACAAACAATCTCCCAGATGTTCTAGTGGCCAGAGATCCTAGGGTGACAGAGGAACTGGAGGAAATCCACATTAGGCAGGAAAAAGTTTTGGGTAGACTGATGGGACTCAAGGCTGATAAATCCCCAGGGCCTGATGGTCTGCATCCCAGGGTGTTTAAGGAGGTGGCTCTAGAAATTGTGGACGCATTAGTGATTATTTTCCAATGTTCTATAGATTCAGGATCAGTTCCTGTGGATTGGAGGGTAGCTAATGTTATCCCACTTTTCAAGAAAGGAGGGAGAGAGAAAACGGGAAATTATAGACCAGTTAGTCTGACATCAGTGGTGGGGAAGATGCTGGAGTCAATTATAAAAGACGAAATTGCTGAGCATTTGGATAGCAGTAACAGGATCGTTCCGAGTCAGCATGGATTTACGAAGGGGAAATCATGCTTGACAAATCTACTGGAATTTTTTGAGGATGTAACTAGGAAAATTGACAGGAGAGAGCCGATGGATGTGGTGTACCTCGACTTTCAGAAAGCCTTCGACAAGGTCCCACATAGGAGATTAGTGGGCAAAATTAGAGCACATGGTATTGGAGGTAGGGTACTGACATGGATAGAAAGTTGGTTGACAGACAGAAAGCAAAGAGTGGGGATAAATGGGTCCCTTTCAGAATGGCAGGCAGTGACTAGTGGGGTACCACAAGGCTCGGTGTTGGGACCGCAGCTATTTACAATATACATCAATGACTTGGATGAAGGGATTAAAAGTACCATTAGCAAATTTGCAGATGATACAAAGCTGGGTGGTAGTGTGAACTGTGAGGAAGATGCTATGAGGTTGCAGGGTGACTTGGACAGGTTGTGTGAGTGGGCGGATGCATGGCAGATGCAGTTTAATGTGGATAAGTGTGAGGTTATCCACTTTGGTGGTAAGAATAGGAAGATAGATTATTATCTGAATGGTGTCAAGTTAGGAAAAGGGGTCGTACAACGTGATCTGGGTGAACTAGTGCATCAGTCACTGAAAGGAAGCATGCAGGTACAGCAGGCAGTGAAGAAAGCCAATGGAATGTTGGCCTTCATAACAAGAGGAGTTGAGTATAGGAGCAAAGAGGTCCTTCTGCAGTTGTACAGGGCCCTAGTGAGACCGCACCTGGAGTACTGTGTGCAGTTTTGGTCTCCAAATTTGAGGAAGGATATTCTTGCTATTGAGGGCGTGCAGCGTAGGTTTACTAGGTTAATTCCCGGAATGGCGGGACTATCATATGTTGAAAGACTGGAGCGACTAGGCTTGTATACACTGGAATTTAGAAGGATGAGAGGGGATCTTATCGAAACGTATAAGATTATTAAGGGGTTGGACACGTTAGAGGCAGGAAACATGTTCCCAATGTTGGGGGAGTCCAGAACCAGGGGCCACAGTTTAAGAATAAGGGGTAGGCCATTTAGAACGGAGATGAGGAAAAACCATTTCAGTCAGAGAGTTGTGAATCTGTGGAATTCTCTGCCTCAGAAGGCAGTGGAGGAAAATTCTCTGAATGCATTCAAGAGAGAGTTAGATAGAGCTCTTAAGGATAGCGGAGTGAGGGGGTATGGGGAGAAGGCAGGAACGGGGTACTGATTGAGAATGATCAGCCATGATCACATTGAATGGCAGTGCTGGCTTGAGGGGCCGAATGGCCTCCTCCTACACCTATTGTCTATCACACACACCCCTGTGACCAGCGCCTTGTACAGCATCACACACACCCCTGTTTTTGTGCACAAGCCCTCTTGAAATAACTGCCAGCATTGCGTTTGTGTTCCAGGCACCGTCCACCCTGCCCCGTGCACCCCCTTTACCCTGTGTCCCTGCCCAGTGTTCGGGGCGGGGGTGAGTCACAGAGTGACACAATGTGGAAACAGGCCCTTCAGCCCAACTTGCCCACACCGGCCAACATGTCCCAGCTACACTAGTCCCACCTGCCTGCACTTGGTCCATATCCCTCCAAACTTGTCCTATCCATGTACCTGTCCAACTGTTTCTTAAATGATGGGATAGTCCCAGCCTCAACTACCTCCTCTGGCAGCTCGTTCCATACACCCACCACCCTCTGTGTGAAACAGTTACCCCTCAGATTCCCATTAAATCTTTTCCCCTTCACCTTAAACCTATGTCCTCTGGTCCTCGATTCCCCGACTCTGGGCAAGAGACTCTGTGCGTCTACCCGGGTTTGTCCGCGCCGCGCTGCGCCGCCGTGTTTCACCGACCCCTGCCTGTGTGTGGCGGCTTTAGGTGCGAGTGGAACCGCTACAACATGCGCTACACGCTGGCCCTGGCGCAGCAGCGAGGCCTGAAACGCCCAGCGGGGATGGACGAGGGGATGGAGGAGGGGAGTCACGTTGACTCTGACGCTTCCAGCGCCAACGACGACCAGCTCACGGACGGCAGCGACTGGGGGACGCACCCCACACACGGGGTGACACCGACACTGATATAGACCCTCTCCACTCACCCCTCACCCCCCCTCCCCTCACCCCCCCACACACAGGGTGACACCGACACTGATATAGACCCTCTCCACTCACCCCCTCCCCATCCCCCCCTCACCCCCCCACACACAGGGTGACACCGACACTGATATAGACCCTCTCCCTCACCCCCTCACCCCCCCACACACAGGGTGACACCGACACTGATATAGACCCTCCCTCTCACCCCCCCTCCCCCTCACCCCCCCTTCACTCACCCCCCCTTCACTCACCCCCCCACACACGGGGTGACACCGACACTGATATAGACCCTCCCTCTCACCCCCCCTCCCCCTCACCCCCTCACCCCCCCTTCACTCACCCCCCCACACACGGGGTGACACCGACACTGATATAGACCCTCCCCATCCCCCTCGTCCCCTCCCTTCCCCTCGTCCCCTCCCTCCCCCTCGCCCCTCACCCCCCCCCCACTTCCCCCCTCCCACTTCCCCCCTCCCTTCAACCACACAGGCCGCTGCCTGCCAGGAGTCTGTGCTCAGTACCTTCCAGCAAGGTGTTGTCAGGTGCTGTGTGGACTGCACAGGTGTGGCCACTCAGGTGCTGCGTGTGGACTGCACAGGTGTGGCCACTCAGGTGCTGTGTGGACTGGTCTGTTCCCGGCCGTGCCAGTGTATGACAGGAGCTTCACTCCACTGGTGATTCCTGAGGTCGCTCCGCACTATTCTGTAGCTGTGGCCACCTGTTCTGTCGGTGGAACTGATGTCGATGTACATGATGTATAATAAATTTGTGATACAGCGTGGTGGGTTTTGACGTGAAGTTTGTTGACACAGAGTGCTGGAGTAACTCAGCGGGTCAGGCAGCATCTCGGGAGAGAAGGAATGGGTGACGTCTCAGGTCGACGTGTTTCACATTGGGTCAGCTTGACACGCTCCTCAAACTTGTGTGTGGAGAGGGGGAAGATTTCAAGGAGACCAGAAATTGATCTATCTAAAACACAGCGGACAGATACACTTGGGCAGCTTACACCCCAGCGGTATGAACATTGATCCCTCTAACTTCAAGTAACCCTTGTCTTCCATCTCTCCCCCATCCTAGTTCTCCCACCAGTCTGAATGTCATAGAGTGATACAGTGCAGAAACAGGCCCTTCGGCCCAACTCGCCCACACCGGCCAACATGACCCAGCTACACTAGTCCCACCTGCCTGCGTTTGGTCCATATCCCTCCAAACCTGTCCTATCCATGTACCCATCCAACTGTTTCTTAAATGTTGGGATAGTCCCAGCCTCAACTACCTCCTCTGGCAGCTCGTTCCATATACCCACCACCCTCTGTGTGAAAAAGTTGCCCCTCCGATTCCTATTAAATCTTTTCCCCTTCACCTTGAAACTATGTCCTCTGGTCCTCGATTCCCCGACTCTGGGCAAGAGACTCTGTGCATCTACCCGATCTATTCCTCTCATGATTTTGTACACCTCTATAAGATCTCCCCTCATCCTCCTGCGCTCCATGGAATAGAGACCCAGCCTGCTCAACCTCTCCCTGTAGCTCACACCCTCTAGTCCTGGCAACATCCTGGTAAATCTGCCCTGATCACATGTTATTTGTGTATGCCTCGTTGTCACCTTCCCCTGCGCTGTGAGGCAGCAACTCTGTCGCTGCGCCACCGTGCTGTCCACACGAAGCAGAAGGTGGATCAGCTGGGACTATTCCCTGGAGCAAAGGAGGCTGTGGGGGGGGCTTATATAGTTTTATAAATTTAGGAGAGGCATTGATGGGCCAAAGAGCTGGAGTCTGTTTCTTGTGGAAGGACTCTGAAGTTATGGAGGGATATGGACCAAGCGCAGGCAGGTGGGACTAGTGTAGCTGGGACATTGTGGGCCGAAGGGCCTGTTTCCACACTGTATCACTCTATGGCTCTAAGTTTGAGGCCGCAGGGTTTAATGTGGGTTTCAACTGGGAGGGGTAGAGGGTTGTGCATCTTTACGATTCTTTATTGCAGAGAGTTTAGTTTAGTGATACAGCGCGGAAACAGGCCTTTCGGCCCACCGTGTCCGCACCGCCCAGCGATCCCCGCTCACTAACACTATCCTACACCCACTGGGGACAATTTTTACATTTACCAAGCCAATTAACCTACAAACCTGCACGTCTTTGGATTGTGGAAGGAAACCGAAGATCTCGGAGAAAACCCACGCAGGTCACGGGGAGAACGTACAAACTCCGTACAGACGGCGCCCGTAGTCGGGATGGAACCCGGGTCTCCGGCGCTGCATTCGCTGCAAGGCAGCAACTCTACCGCTGCGCCACCGTGACCACAAGTTGTGGAGGCTGGATGAATGGATCTGTTTAAGATGGGTGTCGATAAACGTGTGAGAAGTGGCGGAGTTGACAGAGAGGAGTTGAAACCCGGAGTGGTCACGGTGATCAAAAGAATTGATCGACTGGGCTTATATTCACTGGAATTTAGAAGGATGGGAGGGAATCTTATGGAAACATTTTAAATTCTTAAGGGATTGGACAGGCTAGATGCAGGAAACATGTTCCCGATGTTGGGGGAGTCCAGAACCAGGGGTCACCGTTTAACAATAAGGGCTAGGCCATTTAGGACTGAGATGAAGAAAAACGTTTTCACCCAGAGAGTTGTGAATCTGTGGAACTCTCTGCCACAGAGGGCAGTGGAGGCTGATTCTCTGGATGTTTTCAAGAGAAAGTTAGATTTAGCTCTTTGGGCTAACGGAATCAAGGGATATGGGGAGAAAGCAGGAACGGGGGGGGGCACTGACTTTGGATGATCAGCCATGATCACATTGATCATAGGGGCTCAAAAAGCCTCCTGCACCTATTTTCTATATTTCTTTGACATTGGGTGGAGGTGCAGGCTCGAGGGGGGGTGGGGGGGTGCAGGCTCGAGGGGGGGGGGTGCAGGCTCGAGGGGGGGGGGGGGGGTTGCTGACGCCTGGTGCTATTTTCCTGTCCCTCTGGCAGCAGCTGGTCGCTGTGGGGAAGATTAAATGGGAACGACATGGAGTCGGGCAGACCTGTTTTGAAACCGAAAGCTAAGAAAGGTCTGATCATGTTAATTTAAGGCAGCAAATCATTCAACGGTACAAAGAAATTTGCTTGTAAGTGCTTGACATGAATAGATAGATGGTGCTATGGCGAGTCCGAAACTTGTTGGTTGTAGACGAAGTTTATTGCAGCCGCAATACACGAATACAGAGTTAAACAACAAGTTACAGGACAACCATCACAAACTTACTGTCTTCCTTGAAGACTTCGCCGAACTGACTAAAACGGGCGCCAAACGCGCACCTGACATCGCTGGCCAATCAGCGATGTCGTTCCCTGGACCAATCCCCATGGTCGCGTTCCCACGTGACCTCACTGGCCAATCCGAGGGTTCGACGACCTGGACCATTCTCTATGGTCGCTACATGACCCCCCCCAGAACCCGAGGTGCGGAACCTAGCAGGGAGCCGGATTTCGCGACCATAACGAGTACGGAGAGTGACAGCCTGAACCACAGGAGCCGGAGGTTCCGGACTTGGTGGAACGGCCGGAACGAGAGGTTCTGGAGGAACTACCGGAACGGGGGGTCCTGGAGGAACTGCCGAAACGGGGGGTCCTGGAGGAACTGCCGGAACGGGGGGTCCTGGAGGAACTGCCGGAACGGGGGTTTCCGGACTGGGCGGAACTAACGGAGGTCGGCCTCTCCTAGGGGTTTGACCGACCAGGACTGGTTGATCCGGGTCCAAATGGGCCGGTTTGAGCCGGGACACCGAGACGAGTTCACTCTTGCCGCCCATGTCCAAGGTGAAAGTAGCCGTCCCCTTACGTAAAACCCGGAACGGCCCTTGATAGACCCTCTGCAACGGGGCGCGATGGGCATCTTTACGCAGAAAAACAAACTCACAGTCCTTCAGGGAAGACGGTTCATGTACCATGGGACACCCATGACGTGAAGTCGGAACTGGAGCCAGGGAGCCCACCCGTTCCCGGAGAGATGCTAACGCTGATGGGACTGTAGGGAGCAGGTCTGAAGGGTCCGGAAACAGATCTCCGGGTACTCGAAGGGTCGAGCCATATACTAGCTCTGCGGACGACGCACCGAGATCTGGCTTAGGAGCAGTCCGGATGCCTAAAAGAACCCAAGGGAGCTGGTCTACCCAGTCCGGGCCTTCAAGCCTTGCACTGAGGGACGCCTTAAGTTGGCGGTGGAACCTTTCTACGAGACCATTTGCCTGGGGGTGATATGCAGTTGTGGGTTGTAACTTGGACCCGTACAGTTCTGCCAGCGCGGCCCAGAGGGACGAAGTGAACTGTGGCCCTCTGTCAGTGGTAATGACTGCCGGGACCCCAAAACGAGCTACCCAATGAAGGGCCAAAGTCCTAGCACAAGACGCTGACGAGATATCAAACAATGGGAAAGCCTCTGGCCACCGGGTGAACCGATCCACCACCGTGAGGAGGTGGGTGTAGCCCCGGGAGGAAGGCAAAGGCCCGACCAAATCCACGTGGATGTGGAAAAAACGAAAAGCCGGGACCTCGAAATCCTGTACGGGGGGCTGGACGTGGCGCTGGACCTTAGCGGTCTGACAGGGCACGCAGGAACGTGCCCACCCCGCTACCTGTTTCCACAGGCCATGCCAGACAAACCTCGCTGCTACCAAGGCAGAGGTGGAGCGGATGGACGGGTGCGCCAGCCCATGAATGGCATCGAAAACCCGGCGCTGAAGGGAGGGCGGTACTACCGGCCTGGGACGGGGAAGAGAAACATCGCACCAGACTTTTGTGCCCTCCGACCCACAAGCCACCTGGGCCAACTTCAATCCCGAAGTGGTGGACCGGTAAGTCGAAACGGTATCCGCTAGGAGCTGTGCCTCCGCAAGCTCCTGGGGATCCACTTCGCAGTCCACCGCCGAAATAGGGGGAAAAGCAGGTCTAGACAGGGCGTCAGCAACGGCATTGAGCTTACCCGCGATATGACGGACATCGGTGGTAAATTCGGAGATAGCAGTTAGATGCCGCTGCCGGCGGGCCGACCATGGGTCAGACAATTTCAAAAAAGCAAATGTTAATGGCTTGTGGTCCGTAAATGCCACAAATGGGCGGCCCTCGAGGAAGTACCTGAAATGACGGACAGCTAAATAGAGAGCTAGAAGCTCTCGGTCAAACGCGCTATATTTCATCTCGGCCGAATTTAGTTGCCGGCTGAAAAACGCTAAAGGCTGCCAATGGCCACCAACCTGCTGCTCCAGAACCCCGCCCACCGCCACGTCTGAGGCGTCAACCGTCAGGGCCGTGGGGGCGGAGGGGCTCGGATGGACCAACATGGTGGCGTCTGCCAAGGCTGCCTTAGCTGCCGTAAAAGCCGACTCTGCAGTCGGGGACCACAACAACTCTACCGGATTACCTGCAAGGCATTGGAAAAGCGGGCGCATGACTCGCGCCGCTGCCGGAACAAATCTATGGTAGAAATTAACCATGCCTACGAACTCCTGCAGCCCTTTTACTGTGGTGGGCCTGGGAAAAGCCCGGATAGCCTCTACCTTCTCGGGCAAAGGGGCGGCGCCGGCAGGAGTAATTCTGTGCCCTAGAAAATCAAGAGCAGGCAGGCCGAATTGACATTTGGAGGGTTGAATAATGAGCCCGTGGTCTTGGAGCCGCTGGAACACGGTCCGCAAATGGGCCTGGTGTTCTTGCACTGAGGGGCTGGCTACCAGGATGTCGTCTAAATAAATAAACAAAAAGGGTAAACCCCGGCCCACGCGGTCCATCAGTCACTGGAAAGCCTGTGCCGCGTTCTTTAAACCGAAAGGCATACGCAACCATTCAAACAACCCGAACGGAGTAATAGTTGCAGTTTTTTGTATGTCCTCCGGTCGCACCGGAATCTGATGGTATCCTCGCACCAAATCGATTTTGGAAAACACCACCGCTCCTTCCAGCCCAGATGAAAAGTCCTGTAGGTCCGGTATGGGGTAGCGATCAGCCGTGGTGACAGCATTGAGACGCCGATAATCGCCACATGGCCTCCACCCCCCAGATGCCTTGGAGACCATGTGTAACAGCGAGGCCCACGGGCTGTCAGACTGACGGACAATTCCCATTTCCTCCATCTTCCTGAACTCCGCCCGTGCCACCACCAGTTTGTCTGGCGGTAGTCTCCTGGCCCGAGCGAAAACGGGAGGGCCTTCGGTGCGGATGTGATGGACCACACCGTGCTTAGCCGAAGGTGCGTCAAAACGTTGGACGAGCAGCTCTGGGAACTCTGCCAGAATCGCAGCATACGAGTCGGGGGCCGCGACGACGGCCTGGACAGTAGGGCTGGGCGAGGAGGCGATTGTCGGAGCGACGTGCTCGTCTTCAGCAGAGGGTCGGAGGTCGTTACCGCGGACATCAGGAACCAGTGAAAAAGCCCAGAGAAAATCTGCGCCCAGGATCGCTTGTTTGACGTCGGCTATGATGAATGGCCATTCGTACGTGCGGAGGCCTAACACAAGGGACATCTTCCGTGTACCGAAAGTGCGAATTGGGCTGCCATTAACCGCGATGAGGGTGGGACCTGTCTTACCCGATCTGGTTTCGAGGTCGGTCGGCGGCACTATGCTGACAATGGCTCCCGTGTCTACCAAAAATTCTGTGTCCGTGAATCGATCATGGACATAGAGGCGCCGGTTCTGGCCAATCGTAACTGCCCCTATGTACGATCGGCCGAGGCATTTCCCGCGAAGGTACAAGGCAAACGACAGTTGTGGGATTCGTTACCCCATCGTAGGTGATAATAGCACCAGCCGCGCTTGTGCGGATCTTTTTGGCGGGCTTTCGAAGAATTGGCGGGAGACGTGGCGCCATCTTGCCGTCGCTGTGGCGTGGTCACTGATGTCGAGACTTTGTTGATTGAACCACTTGCCTTGTTTTTTGCCGCTATGAGCGCGTCCGCTTTCGCTGCATATGCTTCGGGGTCCTTAAAAGAACAATCCGTGAGCAGCAGTCGGACATCCTCGGGAAGTTTCTCGCGGAATGCCTGTTCAAACATCGGGCAATCCGTATGCTCACCGGCTAGCATCATCATTTCGGCCATGAGGACGGAAGGCAGTTGGTCTCCAAGATCCGGTAGGTGCAGAAGTTTTGCCGCACCACCATGCTTATTAAACCCGAAGGTTCGCAGTAATACCTTCTTCATGGCCTCGTACTTGTCTTCCGCAGGTGGATTCACAATGAACCGCATCACGCGCTTGGTTGTGTCCGGCGATAGAGCGCTGACGAGGTAGAAGTACTTTGTGGATTCGTCCGACACCTTCTTTATATGGAATTGAGCCTCGGCGTGGATAAACCAAGCTTGCGGTGCGTACGTCCAAAATAACGGAAGATGGACGCCCGCCGCGCTTGACTCCGGTGTGCCCGGCTCGGTCATCGTCAACGAGGCGTCGGGTTCCTGCTCAGTCGGTGATCGTCCAGATCACGTCGGGGTCACCAATATGGCGAGTCCGAAACTTGTTGGTTGTAGACGAAGTTTATTGCAGCCGCAATACACGAATACAGAGTTAAACAACAAGGTAAAGGACAACCAATACAAACTTACTGTCTTCCTTGAAGACTTCGCCGAACTGACTAAAACGGGCGCCAAACGCGCACCTGACATCGCTGGCCAATCAGCGATGTCGCTCCCTGGACCAATCCCCATGGTCGCGTTCCCACGTGACCTCGCTGGCCAATCCGAGGGTTCGACGACCCGGACCATTCTCTATGGTCGCTACAATGGAATAAATATAAGATGGACACAAAATGCTGGAGTAACTCAGCTGGCGAGGAGTGGGTGACGTTTCGGTCGAGACCCTTCTTCAGACTGAGGAAGCTTTGCCTGTCCACCCCCCTCTCCATCGACGCTGCCCGACTCACTGAGTTACTCCAGCACTTTATGTCTTGTTTTGCAAACCAGCACCTGCGGTTCCTTGGGCCAGGGGGCGGGGCTCCATCACTGGCCCCGCCCCCACTCCCAGACTCCCCCGCATCCCCCTGCCCTCACTCCCAGACTCCCCCGCGCCCCCTGTCCTCACTCCCAGATTCCCCCCGCCCACCGTGCCCTCACTCCCAGACTCCCCCGCGCCCCTCTTGCTCTTACTCCCAGACTATCCCGCGCCCCCTCGCCCTCACTCCCAGACTCCACCGCGCCCCCTCGCCCTCACTCCCAGACTCCCCCGCACCCCCCTGCCCTCACTCCCAGACTCCCCCGCGCCCCCTGTCCTTACTCCCAGACTCTCCCCCTCCCCGCCCTCACTCCCAGATTCCCCTGCGCCCCCTCGCCCTCACTCCCAGACTCCCCCGCGCCCCCCCCCGCCCTCACTCCCAGACTCCCCCGCGCCCCCCCTGCCCTCACTCCCAGACTCCCCCCGCCCTCACTCCCAGACACCCCCGCGCCCACCACTCGCCGCCATGTTGTTCAGGCCGCTCTCCGTCTCTGTCTCCGCTTCGCTGCGGCTCTGCCGCCTCCTCTCCGCCTCCCGCGGGCCGCGCGCTGCCCGGGTGGCCGTGGTGAGTGTCCGGCGCCGGGCCGGGCCCCGGGGGGGGGGGAGGGGAGGGGTCCGTGACCAAAGATACTAGAGGAGCAAGATGGACCACTCGACCCGACAAACCCCAGCGCGTCACGGCGCCATTTTAGTCGGCAGAAACTCGCAGAGACATTAAAAAAGAAAAATAACAAAAGTCTGTGAGTTGACGGATGAGATATATTCTGTATTTTGACGGCGTCATCACACACTGTTCCCCCACAACACTGGTCACACTGCGAGAGGCGGAGCGCACGGCGGGGTTTGCTTACTAAAATGGCGGCCGTTCCGCCCCGCTGTGTGCTGCACTTCAGTGCGGGCGATGTCCACGCAGTGGGCCATCCTCCTCCTCTAGTGTCTTTGTCCGTGTCCGTGACAGTGACAGTGACGGTGACACGGTGTCCGTGACAGTGTCCGTGACAGTGACGGTGTCCGTGTCCGTGACAGTGACAGTGACGGTGTCCGTGACGGTGTCCGTGACGGTGTCCGTGACAGTGACGGTGTCCGTGACAGTGACGGTGTCCGTGACGGTGTCCGTGACGGTGTCCGTGACAGTGACGGTGTCCGTGACAGTGACGGTGTCCGTGACAGTGACGGTGTCCGTGACGGTGTCCGTGACGGTGTCCGTGACAGTGACGGTGTCCGTGACGGTGACAGTGTCCGTGACAGTGACGGTGTCCGTGACAGTGACGGTGTCCGTGACAGTGACAGTGACAGTGTCCGTGACAGTGACGGTGTCCGTGACAGTGACGGTGTCCGTGACGGTGACGGTGTCCGTGACAGTGACGGTGTCCGTGACAGTGACGGTGTCCGTGACAGTGACAGTGTCCGTGACAGTGACGGTGTCCGTGACAGTGACGGTGTCCGTGACAGTGTCCGTGACGGTGTCCGTGACAATGACAGTGACAGTATCCGTGACAATGACAGTGTCCATGGCAGTGTCAGTGACCATGTCCGTGACAGTGACAATGTCCAGGTCCGTGACAGTGACAATGTCCAGGTCCGTGACCGTGTCCAGGTCCGTGACCGTGTCCAGGTCCGTGACAGTGTCCGTGACTGAGGGGTAACTTTTTCACACAGAGGGTGGTGGGCAGTTGGAATGAGCTGCCGGACTGAGGTAGTTGAGGCTGGGACTATCCCAACATTTAACAGTTGGACAGGTACATGGATAGGACAGGTTTGGAGGGATATGGGCCAAGGGACTAGTGTAGCTGGGACATGTTGGCCGGTGTGGGCAAGTTGGGCCGAAGGGCCTGTTTCCACACTGTATCACTCTATAACTCTATCACATATAATACAAAGCAGGAGAGTTTAATTATCAGATGTACCGAACACAACAAGCCTGTAAACACAGTCCTCACAGTGATGGTGAACACTACAATAAATGATGAGTGTAAAACAGCAGAGTGGTGCAAGGTCAATGTGAGGCCGTGCAAAAATATATTGAAATATAATGGACTCGGCAAGTGAGGTGTAGTTAGGAGCAAGGTTCTTTTAGTTTAGAGATACAGCGCGGGAACAGGCCTTTTCAGCCCACCGGGTCCACGCCGACCAGCGATCCCTGCACACTAACACTATCCTACACTCACTAGGGACAATTTTTACATTTACCCAGCCAATTAACATACAAACCTGCACGTCTTTGGAGTGTGGGAGGAAACCAAAGATCTTGGAGAAAACCCACGCTTTTTATTAAACCTTTTGGTACCTCTCGTTTCCCTCTCCCCTGACTCTCAGTCTGTTTAGTGCTGAGTCCTCCAGACTCAGGAACAGCTTCATCCCCAGGGCCATAGCTGCTATGAATCGGTCGTGCTGAGCCGGATGGTCACATCGCACAGATCTACTTGCACTTTATTCTGTTTTAAAACTGTTCTAATTTGTTTCATTGGGTTGTTTAAATTAATACTGATTAGCTAATTGATTTATTGCATCGTATGGGAGGCGTATTCCCAATCTCGTTGTACCGCTGTACAATGACAATAAAGATATATTGTATATTGTATTGTGTGGATGTGGTGTGACCGAGTGATTAGTTGAGGGGTGGGGCAGAAGCTGTCCGTAAGTCTGGGCGTCGGAGTGGCAGCTCCTGGATCTGCTCCCAGAGGGGAGGGGAGAGGAGAGGGAATGGCCGATACCGCCCGCCGTCCTGATGCCGCGCACCGTGAAGGTTCCCTGATTCACTGCCACGTTACTGTCACGTGTACCGGGCAACAGTGACCTGGTAAAACCGTACGGCGGCCGGTCGCACGTCGCCATGTATCTGGTGCTGGCAAGGTTACAGACGTTCACCGTTACAACTGTCCTCTCTACTGCCTGTCGCCACACATGGCAGCAGTCCCCCCCCTCCCTCCCTCCCCCCAAACCGGGGTCACCATCATACATGGCAGCCCTCCATCATTCACAGCCCCCCCCATCATTCACGGTCCCCCCCCCCCATCATTCACAGCCCACCATCTTTCATGGCCCCCCCATCATTCACGGCCCCCCATCATTCACAGCACCCCATCATTCACAGCCCCCCATCACTCACAGCCGCCCCCATCATTCACAGCCCACCATCTTTCATGCCTCCCCCATCATTCACGCCCCCCATCATTCACGCCCCCCATCATTCACAGCCCCCCCCCCCATCATTCACGGCCCCCCCCCATCATTCACAGCCCACCATCTTTCATGGCCCTCCCATCATTCACGGCCCCCCCATCATTCACGGCCCCCCCATCATTCACGGCCCCCCCATCATTCACGGCCCCCCCCCATCATTTACAGCCCCCCCATCATTCACGACCCCCCATCATTCACAGCAGCCCCCCATCATTCACGGCCCCCCCATCATTCACAGCACCCCCATCATTCACGCCCCCCCCCATCATTCACGGCTCCCATCATTCACGGCCCCCCATCATTCACAGCCCCCCCCCCCCCCCCCACATTCCTGGATGAGGCCCCAACAAGGAGTGACTCTCCCTGTTTGTCCGAAGTTTCTGGTTAGGACGAGCAAACCCCCTCACGCTGCCTCGGCAAGACCCCCAGCGTAGACCACCCCCTCTCCTCCCATCGGGCAAGACCCCCAGCGTAGACCACCCCCTCTCCTCCCCTCTCCCATCGGGCAAGACCCCCAGCGTAGACCACCCCCTCTCCTCCCATCGGGCAAGACCCCCAGCGTAGACCACCCCCTCTCCTCCCCTCTCCTGTCAGGCAAGACCCCCAGCGTAGACCACCCCCTCTCCTCCCATCGGGCAAGACCCCCAGCGTAGACCACCCCCTCTCCTCCCATCGGGCAAGACCCCCAGCGTAGACCACCCCCTCTCCTCCCATCGGGCAAGACCCCCAGCGTAGACCACCCCCTCTCCTCCCATCGGGCAAGACCCCCAGCGTAGACCACCCCCTCTCCTCCCATCGGGCAAGACCCCCAGCATAGACCACCCCCTCTCCTCCCCTCTCCCATCGGGCAAGAGGTACAGACGTGTGGAGACGCACACCTCCAGATTCAGGGACAGTTTCTTCCCGGCTGTTATCGGGCAACTGAACCGTCCTCTCACCAACTAGAGAGCGGTCCTGACCTCCCATCTACCTCATTGGAGACCCTGGGACTATCTTTACTGGATTGACCTTACACCAAATGTTATTCCCTTTATCCTGCGTCTGTACACTGTGGACGGATCGATTGTAATCATGTACAGTCTTTCTGCTGACTAACAAAAGGCTTTTCACTGTACCTCGGTACACGTGACAATAAACGAAACTGGACTGGAATGTTGGCAGCCTTGGGTCTTGGGCAGAGTTGATTCCAGACCAGGCTGTGATGCAGAGTGAGGAGATGCTGCCCACAGTGTTGCCCTTCCTCGGTGAGCCTAGAGTCAGGATGTTGGTGTGATCGTGGCCTTATACATCACGAAGAGGTCTGGGAACAGCTCTGCCCAAGGCCAGTGTCGTCCACCCTCATCTCTGGACCCCCTGTGCGTGGGGGGGGCTGAGGATGTGGTGGTTGGGTTGGGTTGCTCCTGGGCCTGGCCAAGATGGCCGTCCGTGAGTCACGGCGCCAGGCGGGAGAGGGCTCTGCTTGAGCCGGCCACCTGCCCCTTTTCCGGGGTTACGTCCGTCCGTGCCCGGGTGGGGTTAGAGAGGGACCACGCGCTGCCCACGGGCACCCTGGGGGTCTCTGGGACCGCTGGGCACCGCGGGGGGTGGCGTGGCGTGCATCCTGGACAAGGATGGGGAAATGTTGCTTAAAGAATATTTGTGTTGTGGTGGTGGGTTTATTTTTAACAGTTTCGTATTGTAAATAGTGTTGTAAATACTTGAATCAATGTATTTTTGATTGGATATAAAAAATAAAGAGCAGTGTGGTGAGTGGGAGCGTGACCCCCTGTGTTCCTGTCCCCACAGGTGCTGTCGGGCTGTGGGGTCTACGATGGCACCGAGATCCACGAGGCATCGGCGTAAGAACCATACCCCCTCCCCTCCCTCCCCTCTCCTCCCCCTCCCCTCTCCCCCCCTCCCCTCTCCCCCCTCCCCTCCTCTATCTCCCCCATCCCTCTCCCCCTCCCCTGTCCTCTCCTCCCTCCCCTCCTCTATCTCCCCCCTCCCCCCTCTCCCCCCCTCCCCTGTCCTCCCCTCTCCCCCTCTCCCCCTCCCCATCCCTATCCCCCCCTCTCCCCTGTCCTCCCCTCTCCCCCCCTCCCCTCTCCCCCCTCCCCATCCCTATCCCCCCCTCTCCCCCCCCTCCCCTGTCCTCCCCTCTCCCCCCCTCCCCTCTCCCCCCTCCCCATCCCTATCCCCCCCTCTCCCCGTCCTCCCCTCTCCCTCCCCTCTCCCCCCCCTCTCCACTGGAGGGGGCTTCACTCTGTGTCTACCTCGTGCTGCCCCAGCCAATGTAACCCCACTTTTTAAGAAAGGAGGGAGAGAGAAAACGGGGAATTATAGACCAGTTGGCCTTACATTGGTGGTGGGGAAGATGCTTGAGTCGATTATTAAAGATGTATTAGCAACACATTTTGAAGGCAGTGACAGGATCGGTCAAAGTCAGCATGGGTTTATGAAGGGGAAATCATGCTTGACTAATCTTCTGGAATTTTTTGAGGATGTAACAAGTAGAATGTATAAGGGAGAGCCAGTGGATGTGGAGTATCTGGACTTTCAAAAAGTCTTTGACAAGGTCCCACACAAGAGATTTGTGTGCAAAATTAGAGCTCATGGTATTGGGGGTAGGGTATTGACATGGATAGAGAACTGGTTGGCAGACAGGAAGCAAAAAGTAGGAATTAACGGGTCCTTTTCAGAATGGCAGGCAGTGACTAGTGGGGTGCCGCAAGGCTCGGTGCTGGAACCCCAGTTATTTACAATATTTAACAATTTAGAAAAGGAATTAAATGTGACATCTCCAAGTTTGCGGATGACACACAGCTGGGGGGCAGTGTGAGCTGTGAGGAGGATGCTATGAGGCTGCAGGGTGACTTGGATAGGTTGGGTGAGTGGGCAGATGCATGGCAGATGCAGTATATTGTGGATAAATGTGAGGTTATCCACTTTGGTGGCAAAAACAAGAAGGCAGATTATTATCTGAATGTTGTCAGATTAGGAAAACGGGAAGTGCAACGAGACCTGGGTGTGCTTGTACATCAGTCACTGAAAGTAAGCATGCAGGTACAGCAGGCAGTGAAGAAAGCTAATGGCATGTTGGCCTTCATTGCGAGAGTTTAGTTTAGGAACAAGGAGGTCCCACTGCAGTTGTACGGGGCCCTGGTGAGACCGCACCTGGAGTATTGTGTGCTGTTTTGGTCTCCTAATTTGAGGAAGGACGTCCTTGCAGTGAGATCATAAGGTCATAAACAATAGTAGAATTAGGCCTTTCGGCCCATCAAGTCTCCTAACCCCATTCTCCTGTCTTCTCCCCGTAACCTCTGATACCGGAATTAATCAAGAATCTATCTATCTCTGCAACATCTGGAGTACTGTGTGCAGTTTTGGTCTCCTAGTTTGAGGAAGGATGTCCTTGCTATTGAGGCAGTGCAGCGTAGGTTCACCAGGTTAATCCCTGGGATGGCGGGACTGTCATATGATGAAAGACTGGGTCTTTCACTCTGTGTCTACCCCGTGCTGTCCCTGTCTTTCCCTGACCCAGGATCCTGGTCCACCTGAGTCGGCGGGGAGCGGACTACCAGGTGTACGCACCTGACATCCCTCAGATGCACGTCGTTGACCACGTGAAGGGGGAGCCGGCCGCAGAGAGCAGGTCAGTGGCGCAGTGAGACGGGGCGGGTTGTGTGTGCGTGTGCGTGACGGGGCGGGGTGTGTGTGTGACGGGGCGGGGTGCGTGTGTGACGCGGCGGGGTGTGTGTGTATGTGTGTGCGCGTGTGTGACGGGGCGGGTTGCGTGTGCGTTTGTGTGACGGGGCGGGGTGTGTGCGCGTGTGTGACGGGGCAGGGTGTGGGTGCCCAGTCCACATGCGTGCGTGCATTCCCTGCCTGTCTGTCCAATACCCTCTGGGTTGACGCTCATCTGTGTCGGTCTCTCACTCGTTCCAGTTCATTTCCTCCCTCAGTACAACACGACACGACGCGATAGAATGTTATTTATCCCGGGAGGGATATTGATCTGCCAACAGTCATAAAACACGAGATACATGAAACATGAAATTAGAGTGAGGATTGGGGATGTGCAGAGATTGGTGGGGTGGGGTGGGTGGGGGTCAGTCTCAGTCTACCCCACGACAGAAAGGGTTGGAGTTGTACAGTGTGACAGCCACAGGCCCATTCCACAGTGCGGTGCTCCCTCACCACCCCTCTCGCGGTGTGTGTGTGTGCAGTGTGTGTGCCCGAACGCAGTGTGTGTTGTACCCGGATCGCCATGTGCGCATGTGTGTGCTGCTTCACGATGCCTGTGGCAGTTCGTGGTGTGCGTGTGTGTATCCGTGTGTGTTCCATATAGCGGTGTGTGATCGACCTGGATCGCCGTGTGTGCATGTGTGTGCAGGTTCACGATGCGTGTGCGTGCCGTATACGGTGTGCGCGTGTGCGTGCCGTGTACTGTGTGTGCGTACCGTATACCGTGTGTGCGTGCCGTGTACCGCGTGTGCGTGACGTGTACCGTGTGCGTTGACCTCTGTGCCGGCGGTAGGAACGTGCTGGTGGAGTCGGCGAGGATCGCCCGCGGGCGGGTGCAGGAACTCGGCAAACTCCGGGCCCAGGACCACGACGCCGTCATCTTCCCCGGGGGATTCGGCGCCGCCAAGAACCTGTGAGTGGCCGCACGGTGGGGGGGGGGGGGCAGTGAGGTGGGGCTCGGTGCGGAGGTTTGGGCCGGGGACTGGGG
Source organism: Rhinoraja longicauda (assembly GCF_053455715.1). NCBI lineage: Eukaryota > Metazoa > Chordata > Chondrichthyes > Rajiformes > Arhynchobatidae > Rhinoraja > Rhinoraja longicauda. The sequence continues at coordinate 53,757,667 of NC_135964.1, read as the reverse complement.
ATGGGCATGGGAGGGGGTTGTGGAGCGGAGAGGGAGTTCTGGTGACGGGGTGAGGGTGGGGAAGGGCAGCACGGTGGGAGGTCATAAATGACAGTATCAGAATTAGACCATTCGGCCCATCAAGTCTACTCCGCCATTCAATCATGGCTGATCTATCTCTCCCTCCTAACCCCATTCTCCTGCCTTCTCCCCATAACCCCTGACACCCGCACTAATCAAGAATCTATCTCTGCCTTAAATACATCCACTGACTTCTGGCCTCCACAGCCGTCTGTGGCTAAGAATCCCACAGATTCACCACCCTCTGACTAAAGAAATTCCTCCTCATCTCCTTCCTAAAGGAACGTCCTTTAATTGTGAGGCTGTGCCCTCTGGTCCTAGACTCTCCCACTAGTGGAAACATCCTCCCCACATCCACTCTATCCAGGCCGCTCACTATTCTGTACGTTTCAATGAGGTCCCCCCTCATCCGTCTAAACTCCAGCGAGTACAGGCCCAGTGCCCACAAACGCTCATCATAGGTTAACCCACTCATTCCTGGGATCGTTCTTGTAAACCTCCTCTGGACCCTCTCCAGAGCCAGCACATCCTTCCTCAGATACGGGACTCAAAAGTACTGAGGGAGGGGGGCAGTGGTTTGTGGGGGTGGGTGTGCGTGTGTGGACGTGAATGTGTGGGGGTGTGTGTGGGGGTGTGTGGGTGTGTGTGTTGGTATGTGTGTGGGTGGGTGTGTGTGTGTGTGGTGTGGGTGTGTGTGGGTGTGTTCCCGTGTGGGTGTGTTTCCGTGTGTGTGTTGGTGTGGGTGTGTGTGTGGGTGGGTGAGCGTGGGTGAGTGTGTGTTCCCATGTGTGTGTGTGTGTGTTCCCGTGTGTGTGTGGGTGTGTACCCGTGTGTGAGTGTTCCCGTGTGTGAGTGTGTTCCCGTGTGTGAGTGTGTACCCGTGTGTGAGTGTGTTCCCGTGTGTGAGTGTGTTCCCGTGTGTGAGTGTGTACCCGTGTGTGAGTGTGTACCCGTGTGTGTGAGTGTGTACCCGTGTGTGTGAGTGTACCCATGTGTGACGCTCCCTGTCTCCCACAGCTCCACCTTTGCCACGCAGGGCCCTGAGTGCCGGGTGATCCCCGATGTACAGCGGGTACTCACCGAGTTCCACAAGGCACAGAAACCCATCGGGTGAGTGGCATTGGGGTGGGGGGGAGGGAGGGGTCACCAGTGGGGTGGGGGGGAGGGAGGGGTCACCAGTGGGGTGGGGGGGGAGGGAGGGGTCACCAGTGGGGTGGGGGGAGGGAGGGGTCACCAGTGGGGTGGGGGGGAGGGAGGGGTCACCAGTGGCCATGTGGTGAGTGTGGTTAACGCTGCCATTAGACAGGGCGGCACGGTGGCGCAGCGGGTAGCGCCACTTCCTCCCAGCGCCAGAGACCCGGGTGCTGTCTGTCTGTGTGGAGTTTGCACGTTCTCCCTATGGATTCTACCAAAGATACTAGAGCAAGTTGGACCACTCCGTTGAAATCGCCTATACTGAAGTGTAGTACGCAACGGAGCGTAACGTCCACCATTTTAGTAAGCAAACCCGCTGTTCGCTCTGCGTCTCGCAGTGTAATCAGTGTCCTGGGGGAACAGTGCGTGTGATGATACCATTAAAATGCTGAATATATCTCATCTATCAACTCAGAGTTTTGTTATTTTTCTTTTTAACTGTTTCTGCAAGTTTCTGCCGACTAAAATGGCGCCGTAACGTGCTAGGGTTTTTAGGGTCGAGTGGTCTATCTTGCTCCTCTAGTATCTTTGGTTTCTCACGGGTGCTCCGGTCTCCTCCTACATCCCAGAGACGTGCAGGTTTGTGGGTTCATCGGCCCCTCTGTAAATTGCCCCCTGGTGTGTCGGGAATGGATGGGAAAGTGGGATAACATGGAACTGGTGTCAACGGGCAATCGATGGTCAGCACGGACTCGCTGGGCCGAAGGGCCTGTTTCTGTGCTGGGTCTTTCAATTGAACAAACAGTGGGTGAATATCAACCCAAAGGAACTGCAGGTGCTGGCTTATAAAAGGCATAAAGTGCTGGAGTAACTCACGAGGATCAGGGAGCTTCTGTGGAGAACACGGGTCAGAACCTTTGGAGACTCAGAAGGAGGACCTTCGGCCCGTCCCGCCTGATCTCCCGTCCATGGGTCGGCACGGCGGCGCAGCGGGTAGACCTGCGTGGGTTTTCTCCGGGTGCTCCGGTTTCCTCCCACACTCCAACGACGTGCAGGTTTGTAGGTTCATCGGCTTGGTATAAATGTAAATTGTCCCTAGTGTGTGTAGGATAGTGTTAGTGTGCGGGGGGGATCGCTGGGCGGCGTGGGCTCAGTGGGGAAGAGACTGTTTCCGCACTGTATCTCTAAACTAAACTAAATCTCTACCCTACAGTGATTTGACTCCTTCCCCATCCACACAACACCCCGATCTACGTACACAACATACATTGCCCCCCTCCCTCCCCACCCCCCTCACTAGTCCCACCTCTCACTGTACCCCCACCCCCACCCCGCTCTCTGTCCCAGGATCCCGGTCCACCTGAGCCAGCGGGAGCGGACTAACACGTCTCTGCCACCGACCCCCCTGCTCCCCCCCATCACTGCCCCCCCTCGCCGGTCTCCCCCCCATCACAACCCCCCCTCGCCGGTCTCCCCCCCATCACAGCCCCCCCCTCGCCGGTCTCCCCCCCCCATCACAGCCCACCCTCGCCGGTCTCCCCCCCATCACAGCCCCCCCTCGCCGGTCTCCCCCCCATCACTGCCCCCCCTCGCCGGTCTCCCCCCCCCATCACTGCCCCCCCCTCGCCGGTCTCCCCCCCCCCCCATCACAGCCCCCCCCTCGCCGGTCTCCCCCCCATCACTGCTGCCCCTCGCCGGTCTCCCCTCCCCCATCATCACTGACCCCCCTCATCTCCTCCCCCCTCATCACTGTCCCCATCGCCCCTTGGTCTCCCTCCCCCCTCATTTCCCCCCTACCCCCCCCCCCCATTGCCCCCCTGCCCCCCCATGCCTCGTGACTCTGTGTGTTGTTGCAGGCTGTGCTGCATCGCCCCAGTGCTGGCTGCCCGGGTGCTGGAGGGGGTGGAGGTGACGGTGGGTCACGAGGAGGAGGGTGGGGGCCGCTGGCCGTACGCCAGCACCGCCGCCGCCATCACCGCCATGGGGGCACGGCACCGCGTCACCGACGTCCACATATCCTTGCCTTGCCGGGGGGGGGGGGGGACGACGACCGGGAGGGGGGGGCGGCACGACCACATGGGGGCTTCATCCGGGCTTGGCACTCCCTCGGAAACGGGGTCCCCAGGATGGGCGTTCCCCAGGGTGGGGGGTCCCTCAGGGTGGGGGTTCACTGAGGGGGAGTTCCCCAGGGTGGGGAGTTCCCCAGGATGGGGGGTCCCTCAGGGTGGGGGTTCCTCAGGGTGGTGGTTCTCCAGGGTGGGGGTTCGCTTGGGATGAGCATTACCCGGGAGGAGGGTTTCCTCATGGCTAGGGGGGTTATCAGGGTTGAGGGTCACCTAGGAGGGGGGTGTCCCTGAGATTGGGGGTTCCCTCAGGGCGGGGATTCCCCTGGGAGAGGGAATTTCCCCGGATAGGAATTCTCTATGGGGGGGGATCCCTCCAGAATGGAGGGGGGTCCCTGGGCTGGGATCGAGGTGCCGGGAGCGGTCTCCCTGAACTGGGCTCGCCCCAGGAGTGGGGATTCCCCAGGGGGGGTTTCCCCAGGATGGGAGTTCCCCGGGAGGGAGTTCCCTGGGCTGGTGCTGGGAGGGGTCTCCCTGTCTGCTGAGGGGGGGCTCCCTGTGTGGGGTGGAGTGAGTGCTGTGGGTGCTGGGGCCTGTGTGTGTTGAGGGAGGGTGCTGTGGGTGTTGGGGGAGGGGTGGGTGTGGGGGGGGCTGGTGCTGTGGGTGTTGGGGGGGGGGGGGTTTGTTGCCGTGGGTGTTGGTCTCCTTGACCCCCTCCTCCACCAAGCGCACGTGGACACTGAGAACAAGATTGTGACGACTGCGGCCTTCATGTGTGAGACGAAGATTCACCACGTGCACGACGGCATCGGGGAGATGGTACAGCGGGTACTGCAGCTGACAGCACCCTGAGCACAGCCCAGCAGCACCCTGTGTGACCGTGGATCTGCGTGTGTGAGATTCTGTGAGATCATGTGTGTGAGTGAGAGTGTGTGTGATGGGGCATTTATGTCACCATTTTTCCGTGTGTGTGAGTGAAATGGCACGTGTGTGAGATGGGGCACATGTGTGAGATGGGGCATGTGTGTGAGCATGTTTCCATCTATGCACAATGGTGTGTGGGTGATGGTATGTATGTGCGTGTGCGTGCCCATGTATGTGTATCTGCGTGTCTTTGGGTGATGGGTGTGTGCGTGTATGTGATGGTGTATGTGTGTGACTGTGTGTGTGTGGGTATCGTGTGTGTGTGTGTGCGAGATGCTCTATGGGTGAGCTGCTGTGTGTGTGTTGGCGTACGTGCCTCTGTGTATGTGTGTGCGTGGGTATTTGTGTGTGTATACATGTACCTGTCTGTGGGTGTACTTGTGTCTGCGTGTATATCTGTGTGTGCATCTGTGTGTGTATCTGCGTGTGTATCTGTGTGTTCCTGTGTGTATCTGCATGTGTATGCGTGTGTATCTGCGTGTTCCTGTGTGTGTGTGTGTACCTGTGCGTGCGTACCTGTGTGGGTGATGTCTTGTCTCCATGCACGGGTGTGACCTGCCCATGCTGCTGCATCAATGATGTCGCATTAATGACGTGTGTGTATCTGTAGCAGGGTTGCGGTGCAGTGCAAGCGTAGAGTTTATTGTCACGTGTACCGAGGTACAGTGTAAAGCTGCGGGGAGTTGTGGTCAGGGAAGCATTAAACACAGTGACCATCATCATCGTTGTGTCTGGTGTGTGGTGGGGCTGCAGGTCGGGCGGTGGGGCGGGGGATGGTGGAGGGTGGCGGGGTGGTGGAGGGGGGGCGGGAGGTGGTGGGGCGGGTCGGGGCGGTGGAGCGGAACAGGGGGCGGTGGGGCGGGGGCTTTGGAGCGGGGTGGAGCAGGGGGTGAGGCGGTGGGACATTTAATCATCGTCTGCACGGCTCCTTCAGAGGGCAGGGCATGGATTGAAACAGTCAAGTGGGGGCGGTAGAGAAGGGTATTATGGCCAGCACATACCCAGTGGGCCGAAGGGCCTGCGTCTATGCTTACAGCACTGTGACTCTCACTCTCTCCCCACGAGAAGCCACGGGAAGAGTCGTTGGCCGAGAGGTTCTGAGTCATCAGGTCATAAGGGATAGGAACAGAATTAGGCCATTCGGCCCATCAAGTCTACTCCGCCATTCAATCACGGCTGATCTTATCTCTCCCTCCTAACCCCATTCTCCTGCCTTCTCCCCATAACCCCTGACACCCCGCACTGATCAAGAATCTGTCTGTGCTTTAAACATATCCACTGACTTTGCCTCCACAGCCGTCTGTGGCAATGAGTTCCTCAGATTCACCTCCCATGTGGTGCAGCAGGTTGAGTTGCTGCCTCAGGGCGCCAGAGACCCAGATTCCATTCTGACTTCGGATGCTGTCTGTGTGGAGTTTGTACGTTCTCCCCGTGACCTGTGTGGGTTTTCTCCGGGCGCTCCGGTTTCCTCCCACGTCCCAGAGACGTGGGGTTTGTAGGTTAATCGGCCCCTCTGTAAATTGCCCCCCAGTGTGCAGGGAGTGGATGAGAAAGTGGGATAACATGGAACTAGTGCGTGGGTGATCAATGGCTGGCGTGGACTCGGTGGGCCGAGGGGACTGTTTCCGTGCTGAGTCTCTAAACCAAAATTAAACGAAACTTATTTATATGTCAACATGTCACGGTCACAGGTAGTAACTCAGCCCGGCCACTGGTGGGCGCTGGATGCCGAGGGAGAGCGCCAGAGGTCCCATTGTAGTAAATACAGTCTGAAGAAGGGTCTCAACCATAACCGACACCCGTTCATTCTCCATAGAGATGCTGCCTGACCCGCTGAGTTACTCCAGCACTCTGTGAAACGTCACCTATCCATGTTCTCCACAGATGCTGCCTGACCCACTGAGTTACTCCAGCGCTCTGTGTCTATCTATTGCACTAAAGACTCCTACGTATTGGTGTCGACTAAATAACAAGTCAGCTAATTATACTGTGAAGTGCAGTTTGCTTTCCCCGAGGGCTTTCTAATAAAATGCCAGCCTGTGATCTCTGGGGCACCTGTCAAACCAGGAGCCAATTGATATTAATTGGACTAATAATCCTTGCTAAGATAGACACGTGTATAAAATCATGAGAGGAATAGATCGGGTAGATGCACAGAATCTCTTGCCCAGAGTCGGGGAATCGAGGACCAGAGGACATAGGTTCAAGGTGAAGGGGAAAAGGTTTAATAGGAATCTTGAGGGGTAACCTTTTCACACAGAGGGTGGTGGGTGCATGGAACGAGCTGCCAGAGGAGGTAGTTGAGGCTGAGACTATCCCAACATTTAAGCAACAGTTAGACAGGTACATGGATAGGACAGGTTTGGAGGGATATGGACCAAATGCGGGCAGGTGGGACTAGTGCAGCTGGGACATTGTTGGCCGGTGTGGGCCTGTTTCCACACTGTGTCACTGTGACTCTATGACACAAAAAGCTGGAGTAACTCATCTGGAGAGAAGGAATGGGCGACCACTCAGGGTCGAGACCCTTCTACGGACCTGAAACGTCACCCATTCCTTCTCTCCAGAGATGCTGCCTGTCCCACTGAGTTACTTTTGTGTTTATCTTCAGTGTAAACCAGCGTCTGCAGTTCCTTCGTCCACGTAATAACCCTTCCTGCCCTAAGTCCCTCCTGCCTCCCATCGCTCCCACTGTTAGCCTGAGGCTGAGGAAATCACATTGAACATTCACTGGCTGCATGAGGAGATAGTTTGACAACGAACTGGAAACGTGGAATCGATGAAGCGTGGTAAGTTTATTGGAGCACAACTCAAGAGTGCTGGAGTAACTCAGCGGGTCAGGCAGCATCTGTGGAGAACATGGATAGGTGACGTTTCACAGAGTGCTGGAGTAACTCAGCGGGTCGGGCAGCATCTGGAGTATAGGAGCAAAGAGGTCCTTCTACAGTTGTACCGGGCCCTGGTGAGACCGCACCTGGAGTGCTGTGTGCAGTTTTGGTCTCCAAATTTGAGGAAGGATATTCTTGCTATTGAGGGCGTGCAGCGTAGGTTTACTAGGTTAATTCCCGGAATGGCGGGACTGTCATATGTTGAAAGGCTGGAGCGATTGGGCCTTGTATACACTGGAATTTAGAAGGATGAGGGGGGATCTTATTGAAACATATAAGATAATTAGGGGATTGGACACATTAGAGGCAGGAAACATGTTCCCAATGTTGGGGGGATGTCCAGAAACAAGGGGCCACAGTTTAAGAATAAGGGTGTAAGATTTGAGAAGGTTTTCCTCATTCTGCAAGCAACACCAAAACCAAAGAGCTGCAGTTTGGACATTTTAAACGGGAGACTGGAGCTGATAGCGGAGAAAGGCTGCGGTCAGATTAACAAAGGATGTCACAATCTGTGGGTCCTAAAATGGCCGCAGGACCTCGTGACCAGCCACAAAAGGTAAAAACCTTACAACCCAGTCTCTCCGGTTTCTGCAAAGCCACGGCCAGAACAATGGATGGGTATTGGCCATGCAAGAAACCTACGAAACCAGGTCAGAGTCCAGACACTGGGGCGCTGACATCAGCATACTCACAATGCCCCAAGCCGACCTACACAGTTCATCTCGTTAAGGGGGCACAATAGCCCATAGAAATCTACCTGGTAGGTGATGGGAAACCAGTTAAACCATCACCTCACAACGAAATACCAATTAACACCGTCTGGCCATCCCCGGACATAAGCGCAGATCAGAGAAGAACTTATACATATCTTTTTGAACAAAGAGATTCCAAGATCTGGCGGGAGATAGGACGGGTCAGAATAGTATAACTGGCCACGACTTTGGGTTTTAAACGCAAGCAAGGACGCTCGAGGAAAACCGGGTTCCAAGAAACGGACGCAAGAAGGAAGTCAAACGAATGCAGGAGGGAAGAAACGACAGGCAAGAAGATCGGATGCAAGAGAGAGGAACAGGGACGCAACTCGAGGAGAAATACTGCAGCACGAACAGCCAGTAACCCCAGTAATAGCCCCATGGTGAGCATGTACCCCGATCTTGCATATCCTGGACATAGTTTAGTGTAGAGGGGAGGGTGGTTTGAATAAACGTTGGGTGTGTAAAGAAATATGTGTTGGTCAATGTTGCGATGTGTCGTACGTCCCCATCTTACAGTCGTGTATATGTCTTATAGAAACTGTGCGTTTTGTGATTCATAAGTCAAAGGTATTCATGTGATTCAATATGTGTTTAATAGATATGTCATATAGAAATGTATAAATATTCCATGGGACAATAGTCCCAAGCGCTAAATAAAAGCCCTTTTCATTTAAATCCTGGTTTTCAAATCTGGTCTGGTTGAATTGTTCTGCACTATAAACGCTCCTGTATCTAAGTCCAGTGTCTAGAACCGTAAGGGATGAGTGGGTCGAACCACTCAGGGGGAACCAGTGTGCACGGCCTGGTCAAGGGATCAGAGCAAGGCACGGGGACCTTAGGTCGGGCGAAAGCTCGGCACAGAAACCCTTACAAGGGGTCGGCCATTTAGAACGGAGATGAGGAAGAACTTTTTTCAGTCAGAGAGTGGTGAAGGTGTGAATTCTCTGCATCAGAGGGCAGTGGAGGCCAGTTCGTTGTGATGCTTTCAAGAGAGAGCTGGAGAGAGCTCTTAAGGATAGCGGAGTGAGGGGGTATGGGGAGAAGGCAGGAATGGAGTACTGATTGGGAGTGATCAGCCATGATCGCATTGAATGGCGGTGCTGGCTCGAAGGGCTGAATGGCCTCCTCCTGCACCTATTGTCTATTGTAGGAAGAACATGGATAGGTGACGTTTCACAGAGTGCTGGAGTAACTCAGTGGGTCGGGCAGCATCTGTGGGGAACATGGACAGCGATGTTTCAGGTCGGGACAACCCTTCAGACGGATGGAGCAGGGGGGGAGAAAGCTGTAAAGTGGGTAGTGGTGGAGGCAGATACAGGAGTCGTGTTTAAGACACATGGATACGCAGGGATGTGAATCACCTGCAGGCAGATAAGAGATGGTCGACTCAATGTTCAACACGGGACATCGTGGCCGAAGGGCCTGTGTCTGTGCTGGACTGTTCTACGTTCTATGAATGTGCTCCTCCATAACTACAATGACCAGTTGGTGAGTGGCCTGGGTAGAGTGGATGTGGGGAGGATGTTTCCACTGGTGGGGAGAGTCCCAGGACCAGAATAAATGGACATACCTTTAGAATGGAGATGAGGAGGAATCTCTTTCTCCAGAGGGCGGTGAATCTGTGGGATTCTTTGCACAGACGGCTGTGGAGGCCACAAGTCAGTGGATGGTTTTAAGGCCGAGATAGATAGATTGTTGATCAGTGCGGGTGTCAGGGGTTATGGGGAGAAGGCAGGGAGAATGGGGTTAGGAGGGAGAGATACGATCAGCCATGATTGAATGGCAGAGAAGACTTGATGGCTGAATGGCCTAATTCTGCTTTACGTCTGATGGTGATTTTGTTTTGTTACTGAGGTTCTGGTGTGGGTGGGACTGGCAAAGATGTCACCCATCCCCCACCCGCCCTCCCTCCCCTCCACCCTCTCTCCCCATCTTCCTCCCTCCACCCCTCTCTCTCCCTCCATCTCCCCCTCCCTCTCTCCCTCCCTCCAGCCCTCTCCCATCTCCCTCCCCACCACCTCTCTCCCCCTCCCTCCCTCCCTCTCCCTTCCTCCACCCCTCTCCCCTCCTCCAGCACTCTCCCCAATCTCCCTCCCCACCACCTCTCTCCCCCTCCCCTCCCTCCCTCTCCCTTCCTCCACCCCTCTCCCCTCCTCCAGCCCTCTCCCCATCTCCCTCCCCATTCCTCCCTCCCCCTCCTCCCTCCCTCTCCCCTCCCTCCCCCCCCCCACCACCACCTCCCATTCCCAGTCCGGAGCGCCCGGGGAAATAACACTTCAACGAGCCTCAGCTTCGGATCATGAGAGCATCTTTAATTCTTTTTATTAACAGTTTTGATGAGTTAACAAAATAAATGCACACAGACGGGGTGAGGGGGGGGGGGGGGGGTGGGCTGTGCTCCCAACCCCGGTCCGAGGGGCCAAAGGAATCCCCCCCCAACCCCACCTCCCCCCTCTCCCTCCCCCCACGGCTCCCGGCTACGTGACTGGGGGGGCGGTGGGGGTGGGTGGGGGGGGGGGGGGGGTGGGGCTGGGTTAGTACAGACGAGAGGTGAGGAGTGGACACACAGGCGGGGGGGCGGGGCTGGCACCGGGGACGATGCCTCAATATTCATGCGAGCCGGCAAACCACAAACATCACACCCAGATCCACACGACAGCCGGGCATTGCCCCCCCCCATTACCCCCGACCCCCCCCCCCCACCCCCCCCACTAACCCCGACCTCCCCCCCACCTCCCTATTTAGAAAGCATTGTTACATGTTAATAAAAAGCGATGGTTTTAATACAATATACACGAGGCCGGCCAGACCCAACACACGCGCGCGGACGTCCATCCGACACGATATTGCATGGAGATCTGCAACTGCCGTCTCCACGGGTCTGAGACGGCTGCGGCCACCTGCAGCTGCCCGGCACCATGCAGGGGCTCGGCCTGCACCCATGCAGCAGCAAGGGGGGGGAGCGGCACCTGTGCAGCTGCTGGTTGGGGGGTGAGGTGCAGCTGTGGTGGTTGTGAGGGGCAACCGTGCAGCTACTGGTGGGGTGAGAGGTGCAGCTGTGGGGGGGAGGGGTGGGAGCAGCACCTGTGCAGCTGTGGTGGTGTGAGGGGCAGCCGTGCAGCTGCTGGTGGAAGGGGAGCTGGAGGCTGGAGCCGCAACCGGCGCAGTTTGCTGGTGGGGCTGGTTGCAGTGTTGCAGCTGTGGGGGGGAGGGGGGCGGGAGCTGCAACTGTGGCAGTCACTGGATGAAGAGCAGCACATGTGGGGGTGGGGCGCAGCGTTGTAGTCGCTGGCGGGGAAGTTGCAACGATGCAGCTGCAGGCGGTGAGAGCTGCAACTGTGCAGCCGATGATGACGGCCCAAAGCCCCGGCTCACCCAGTGGGGGGGGAGAGGCTCCCTGGACCGGGAGAGGGCGGGGGGGCACCCCAGGGTGGGGGGAGCACCCTGGGGCCTCGCCCTTGCGTTTCCTCGCCGTCTGCATGGGAGCCCCTCCCCGTGGACGACCCCTGACCCCTCCCTGACCAATCCTGACTTTCCACCTTGACCTCCGGCCTTTGTCGCCTGACCTCTGACCCAGACCTCACACCGGACGCCTGGCCCCGTGCTGCCCTCCGACCCCTGACCCGACCGCCCCCTCTGGCGCTTGACCTGTGACCTCAGCCCTTCCCCGACCCCACCGTGACCCCCTGCACTGAGGCCGACCCCTCCCCGACCCAGGGTCATCGTCACAGCCAGCGGGGGGGGGCCAAACACACCCGCGCACACTCGCTTGCACTACTGCCCGCTCACTAAACTGCAGCACCCGCACACTAGTGACCAGTGTTGTTCACACCTACTCACGCCAGAGTGCACACTCGTTCACCAGTGTACAGGCCCGCTCATATAGGAGTGTTTTACACAACCACTCACGCTAGTGCGGGTCCTCCCAGCCACAGTAGTGCACGCATACAACCGCCAGCTGTTTACACACCACTCACACCAGCGTGTGCACGCTCATTCACCAGCCAGCCCCCGCTCACTACCACATGGTCGTGTGCACGTACGTTCAATGTTACACGTGTGTGCTTCACACCCACCCGACACCTTCCAACCCGATTGTGCTTCGTGTTTGAGAGGGAACGGTGAGTGGGACCCTCGGCTGGGGGGGGGGGGGGGTGGGTGTGAGGTGGGGGTGGGGTGAGGGGGGGGTGGGTGTGAGGGGGGGTGGTGTGAGTGGGGGGGTGGGTGTGAGTGGGTGTGAGTGAGGGGGTGGGTGTGAATGGGGGGGGTGGGGATGGGTGTGAGGTGGGGGTGGGTGTTGATGGAGGGGGGTGGGTGTGAGGTGGGGGTGGGTGTTGATGGATGGGGGTTGGGTGTGAGGTGGGGGTGGGTGTGAGGGGGGGTGGGTGTGAGGGGGGGGTGGGTGTGAGGGGGGGTGGGTGTGAGGTGGGGGTGGGTGTTGATGGAGGGGGTACGAGGCGGGGGGGAGAGGGGGGCGCTGGGTCCAGGTGGTGTTGATGGGGGGGGGGTGGGTGAGATTGCCAGGGTGCCCGAGGGGAGGGGTACCCAGACCCTTCACTCCCCCCCACCCATGCACGGCTGTGCTGCGAGGGTGCAGGCATTTGCGACTGCAGCCCCCCCCCCAGTAGACTGCGATGCTGATGGTCGGCACGGGGACTCGCCACCGCTGTGGGGGGGGGGGGGGTGAGAGACCCCGGGATGGACAGATACACACGGGGTGGGGGGGGGGGGGGGAGCGGGGGTGTTGAGGGTGGGGGGTGGGGGGGGAGCGGGGGTGTTGAGGGTGGGGGTAGGGTGTTGAAGGTGGGGGGGGAGCGGGGGTGTTGAGGGTGGGGGGGGCAATGGGGGTGGGGTGTTGAAGGTGGGGGGCGGGGGTGTTGAAGGTGGGGGGGCAGTGGGGTGGGGTGTTGAAGGTGGGGGGGGTCGGGGGTGTTGAGGGGGTGTTGGTCGTTGTCAGTGGTTTGTGGGCTGTTGCTGGAATGTTTTTGTGAAGATGTGGACAGATGTTGGGGATCTTTGGGCAGATGTTTGGGACAGTTGGGACAGATGTTGGGCAAATGTTTGGGCAGATGGGCATTGTTGTTGGGGACAGTTGTTGGGGCAGATGTGGAGCGTTGATGTTGGGCAAATGTGGGACATTATTGTTGGTCAGATGTGGGGTGTTGATGGCAGATGTGGACAAATGTTGGCAGATGTGGGGCGATAGGTGCTGGGCAGATGTGGGGCATTATTGGGCAGATGTGGGGCATTGATGTGGGGCATTGATGTTGGGCAGATGTTGAGGACAGGTGTGGGGTGTTGATGTTGGGCAGATGTGGACAGTTGTGGGGGATTATGTTTGGGAGATGTTGTGGACAGGTGGAGGGCAGATGTTGGGGACAGGTGTTGGGCAGATGTGGGGCATTATATGTTGGGCAGATGTGGGGCATTGATGTTGGGCAGATGTGGGACATTATTGTTGGGCAAGATGGGGACAGGTGTGGGGCAGATGTTGGGGACAGGTGTTGGGCAGATGGGGACAGGTGTGGGGCAGATGTTGGGGACAGGTGGGCAGATGGGACATTGTTGGGGACAGGTGTGGGGCAGAAGTTGGGGACAGGTGGGCAGATGTTAGGGGCAGGTGTGGGGCAGATGTTGGGCGACAGGTGTGGGGCAGATGTTGGGGGACAGGTGTGGGGGCATTATTGGGAGATGTTGGGGACAGGTGTGGGGCAGATGTTGGGGACAGGTGTGGGGCATTATTGG
>NC_135964.1:53707603-53743598 GCF_053455715.1 Rhinoraja longicauda | reverse complement strand
ACACACACACACACACTGACCCACACACACACCCACCCACACACACACTGACCCTCACACACACACACACACACACACACACTGACCCACACACACACACACTGACCCACACACACTGGTATTTTGGGGGGTGGGGGTATCTCGGGGGGCAGGGGGTATTTCGGGCGTGGGAGGGGGTATTTCAGGGGCAGGGGTATTTTGAGGGGGCGGGGGTATTTGGGGGAGCAGGGATGTTTCGGGGGCGGGGGTATTTCGGGGGTCCGGTGTATTTCGGGGAGCGGGGTATTTCGGGGGTCCGGTGTATTTCGGGGAGCGGGGTATTTCGGGGGTGGGGGTATTACGGGGGGGATTTCAGGGGGGCGGGGGTATTTCGGAGCGGGGTATTTGGGGGGGGCGGGGATGTTTCGGGGGAGGGGGTATATGGGGGGGTCGGGGTATTTGGGGGCCGGTATATTTCGGGGCGGGGGGTATTTGGGGGGCCGGTGTATTTCGGGGGGCAGCGGTATTTCAGGGCGGGGGTATTTCGGGATGGGGGTATTTCAGGGGGGGGCGGGTGTATTTCGGGGGGGGGGTATTTCGGGACGGTGGTATTTCGGGGCGGTGGTATTTCGGGGGGGGTAATTCTGGGGGACGGGGGTATTTTGGGGCGGGGGGTATTTGGGGGGGGTCGGGGGTATTTGGGGGGGGTGGGAGTATTTCGGTGCGGGGGTATTTCGGCGGTTGGGGGTATTTGGGGGGGTGTATTTCGGGGGGCCGGTGTATTTCGGGTGCAAGGGGTATTTGGGGGGCTGGTGTATTTGGGGGTGCGGGGTATTTGGGGGGCTGGTGTATTTGGGGGTGCGGGGGTATTTGGGGGGCTGGTGTATTTGGGGGGTGCGGGGGTATTTGGGGGGCTGGTGTATTTGGGGGTGCGGGGGTATTTGGGGGGCTGGTGTATTTGGGGTGCGGGGGTATTTGGGGGGCTGGTGTATTTCGAGGGGCGGGGGTATTTCGGGGGGCGGGTGTATTTCGGGGGGCGGGGGTATTTCGGGGGGCACCTGCCTGTGCGGTGAGGGTCACCGTGTTGTCTCCAGGCTGCAGCACCAGTGCAGCGGTGTGCAGGGACCGCGCGCTGTCTTCAGGCAGCGGGGGCGGCGGGGCGCTCAGTGAAGCCGCTGCTCTCCTGGTGGCGCAGCAGGAGGTGCATGTTCTTGCAGACGAGGCCGCTGGAGGCGAGGCTGTTGTCGGAGGGGCTGCGGTCGTGCAGCTCGTACAGCTCCACGCCGCCCTGCCCGCCCCCCGCGCCGGGAAACACCACCACGCCACCGGCTACCCCTGCCCTGCCCGGCCCCTCACCCCCCCTCTCACCCCCCCTGCCCGCCCCCTTGCCCGGGGACAGGTGCAGGTGCAGGAGAGGTGGTCGAGGGGCACGGCCACGGGCATCAGACTGTGGACGGTCAGCTCCATGTCTAGCGTGCCGCCCACGTGCACCACCGCCCCGGCCGGCTCGAACCGCAGCCTCCGCAGACGGGCAAAGCCCTCCATCGCCAGCGCCACACGCTCCTCTGTAAGGGAACCAAGCACGGTGGCATCAGAGCCCGCACCCACACACCACCCAACCCCACCCACCCACCCAAACACAGCGACCCAACCACACACCCCACCCAAACACCCACCCACCTCACCACCCACCCCAAACACAGGGACCCAGCACCCACCTACCTAAACACCCACCCCACACACCCACCCCACCCACTCCAGACCCAGCACCCACCCCACCCCATTCCCTCTCCCCCCTCTGGCAGTGCAGAGACAGAGACCATGGGGTGGGGGTTGGTGGTTACCCCATTCCCCCTTCCCCCCCCCCCCGGCAGTGCAGAGACGGAGGGGCTTACCCTGCTCTGTGTGGGGGTCTGTGGCCATCTTGATGATCTGCTGGCAGTAGTGGAGACGCTGGGTTTCTGCGAGGCACGGGTCAGCTGCCAGCAGGCTGCTGGTCTGGAGGTAGCTGGCACGCCCCGTTAAGGCAACAACCGATGCCCGGCTACACGCGTCCTCACCCAAACAACGCAGCACAGCGGGCCTCACGCACGCCACACGGCAACCACACGCGTGTGAAAGTCTCACATTCCACTCGGGCAGCTCACAACGAAACACAGAGTGCTGGAGTAACTCAGCGGGTCAGGCAGCATCTGTGGAGAGAAGGAACGGGTGACGTTCCGCATGGTGTTTGACCTGAAACGTCACCTATCCATGTTCTCCAGAGATCCCCCCATGTTCTCCAGCGATCCCCCTTACAATCTTATTGCTGCAGCTTTCCAGGCCCATTAACATAAAAAGACACAGATAAACATCTGAAGAAGGGACTCGACCCAAAATGTCACCCATTCCTTCTCTCCACAGATGCTGCCTGTCCCATTGAGTTACTCCAGCACTCTGTGAAACGTCACCTATCCATGTTCTCCACAGATGCTGCCTGACCCGCTGAGTTACTCCAGCACTCTGTGAAACGTCACCTATCCATGTTCTCCACAGTTGCTGCCTGACCCACTGAGTTATACCAAAGCCAATTAACCTACAAACCCGCACGTCTTTGGAGTGCGGGGGGGGAAACCAGAGCGCCCGGAGAAAACCCACGCAGGTCACGGGGAGAACGTGCAAACTCTGCACAGACAGCGCCCGAGGTCGGGATGGGAACCCGGGTCTCTGGCGCGGTGAGGCAGCAGCTCCACCCGCTGCGCTGCAAGGATACTTCTGGGTCTGCAGCAGGCGTTTCTGACACTCGGCCAGCTGCTTCCTGGTGTGGGCAATGAGCAGAGGCCAGCCCTCCAACACATAGGTCTTCAGTGCTTCCTGTAGGTAGCTCTCCGCCTTCTCCGGCTCACCCTTCCGCCTGTAACACAAACAACAACAACAACAGCTGACGGGTGGAAGAACGATACGGCTTATGCACCACAGATAACGGAAACTATAACTACAATAAACAACCACCACAAATATAACTGCAGATGCTGCTTTAAATCGAAGATAAGACACAGAGTGCTGGAGTAACTCAGCGGGTCAGGCAGCATCTGTGGAGAGATGGAATGGGTGACGTTTCGGGTCGAGACCCTTCTTCAGACACAACCTGAAACGTTACCTATCCATGTTCTCCACAGATGCTGCCTGACCCGCTGAGTTACTCCAGCACTCTGTGAAACGTCACCTATCCATGTTCTCCACAGATGCTGCCTGACCCGCTGAGTTACTCCAGCACTCTGTGTCCATGTTCTCCACAGATGCTGCCTGACCCGCTGAGTTACTCCAGCACTCTGTGTCCATGTTCTCCACAGATGCTGCCTGACCCGCTGAGTTACTCCAGCATGTTGTGTCTATCTTTGGTGTAAACCAGCATCTGCACTTCCTGCTTACACATTAGGTTGAGCAGGCTGGGACTCTGTTCCTTGGAGCGCAGGAGGATGAGGGGTGATCATATAGAGGGAACAGAGTCGGGGAATCAAGAACCAGGAGACATAGGTTTAAGGTGATGGGGAGAAAGATTCAATAGGAACCTGAGGTTTTTACACAGAGGGTGGTGGGTGTAATGGAACAAGCTGCTGGAGGAGGTAGTTGAGGCTGGGACTATCACAACATTTAAAGTTTACAAGAACCATCCCAGGAATGAGTGGGTTAACCTATGATGAGCATTTGTGGGCATTGGGCCTGTACTCACTGGAGTTTAGAAGGATGAGGGGGGACCTCATTGAAACGTACAGAATAGTGAGCGGCCTGGATAGAGTGGATGTGGACAGGATGTTTCCACTAGTGGGAGAGTCCTACTGTGTGGGAGGGGGGGTGCCATGGGCCGGGGGGGGGCATTGCGTGGGAGGGGGGTCCTGTGGGCTGGGGGGGGGCACTGTGCAGGAGGGGGGGAGCCAAGGGCCGGGGTGGGGGTATTGCGTGGGGGGGGGGCGGGTGCCATGAGCCGGGGGGGGGCATTGCGTGGGAGGGGGGTGCTGTGGGCTGGGGGGCACTGTGCAGGAGGGGGGGAGCCGTGGGTCGGGGTGGGGGTATTGTGTGGGAGGGGGGGGTGCCTTGGGCTGGGCTGGGGGGGGTACTGCGTGGGAGGGGGGGTGCCGTGGGCTGGGGGGGCCGTCCCACTGCGTGGGAGGGGGGGTGCCGTGGGCCGGGGTGGGGGTATTGTGTGGAGGGGGGGGGGTGCCTTGGGCTGGGCTGGGGGGGGTACTGCGTGGGAGGGGGGGTGCCGTGGGCTGGGGGGGCCGTCCCACTGTGTGGGAGGGGGGGTGCCGTGGGCCGGGGTGGGGGGGGGTACTGCGTGGGAGGGGGGGTGCCGTGGGCTGGGGGGGCCGTCCCACTGCGTGGGAGGGGGGTGCCGTGGGCCGGGGTGGGGGTATTGTGTGGGAGGGGGGGGGTGCTTGGGCTGGGCTGGGGGGGGTACTGCGTGGGAGGGGGGGTACCGTGGGCTGGGGGGGCCGTCCCACTGTGTGGGAGGGGGGGGTGCCGTGGGCCGGGTGGGGGGGGGTACTGCGTGGAGGGGGAGTGCCGTGGGCTGGGGGGGCCGTCCCACTGTGTGGGAGGGAGGGTGCCGCGGGCTGGGCTGGGCAGGGGGGGGGCACTGTGCGGGAGGGGGCTGCCATGGGCCGGGGCGGGGGGGGGGCACTGTGCGGGAGGGGGGTGCTGTGGGCCGGGGCGGGGGGCACTGTGCGGGAGGGGGGTGCTGTGGGCCGGGGGCGGGGGGCACTGTGCGGGAGGGGGGTGCTGTGGGCCGGGGCGGGGGGCACTGTGCGGGAGGGGGAGTGCCATGGGCCGGGGCGGGGGGGTGCACTGTGCGGGAGGGGGGTGCTGTGGGCCGGGGCGGGGGGCACTGTGCGGGAGGGGGAGTGCCATGGGCCGGGGCGGGCGGCGGGGGGGTTACACCGTGTGCCGCGCACATACATGTAGTAGTCGGCCACCTCCTTCCCCAACAGCTGAGCGGAGCGGTTGCGGCCGACGGTCTTGTACATCTCCATCGCCATGTCCGACAGCTCCTGCAGACACAAACGGGGACAGACAGACAGGGGGGTGAGGACCAACAGAAGGTGTGGGTGGTGGAGGCAGGAACCCCACCCCTGTCCCACTCCGCCAACCCCCACCCACAGCAGCAACAGCAACAGGACTCTCTCTCTGCCCCTTCACGGACCATCAGATACCACACAGAGTGCTGGAGTAACTCAGCGGGTCGGGCAGCGTCTCTGGAGAGAAGGAATGGGTGACATTTTGGGTCGAGACCCTTCTTCAGATATTTATCTGCGTCTTTTTTTGTTAATGGGCCTGGAAACCTGCAGCAAGTAAGATTGTAAGGGGGGGGTCGCTGGTCGGCGCCGACTCGATGGGCTGAAGGGCCTGTTTCCGTGCTGTATCTCTAAAGTAAAACTCAACCGGAGTCTGCAAGCAATTCCCCCCCCAACCCCTTCTCTCACAAGTTATTGGAGTAGAATTAGGCCATTCGGCCCATCGCGTCCACTCTCCTCCATTACACCCCCCCCCCCCCCGTGGTGGGGTGCTACCCCCCCCGCATACACACAGAGCGCGGTCCCCACCGTACACACAGAGCGCGGTCCCCCACGTACACACGGAGCGCGGTCCCCCACGTACACACAGAGCGCGGTCCCCACCGTACACACGGAGCGCGGTCCCCACCGTACACACGGAGCGCAGTCCCACGTACACACGCGGTCTTTACCAAGTAATGCTTCTCAAAGGCTTCCACGGACGACAGGGCCTCATTGAGGGTCTTGTACGGACTCTGGGGCTACTGGCTGCAAGAGGAGAGAGGCGTCAGAGCGGTGGAGACCGGGCCGCACGGTGGCGCAGCGGGTAGAGCTGGGGTGGGGAGGGGTGGGGAGGAGCGGGGTGGGGAGGGGTGGGGAGGGGAGGGGTGGGTTGGGGAGGGGAGGGTTCGGGAGGGGATGGGGAGGAGCGGGGAGGAGCGGGGAGGGGAGGGTTGGGGAGGGGTGGGGAGGAGCGGGGAGGGGAGGGGTGGGGAGGAGCGGGGAGGGAGGGTTGGGGAGGGGTGGGGAGGGGAGGGGTGGGTTGGGGAGGGGTGGGGAGGGATGGGGAGGAGCGGGGAGGGGAGGGTTGGGGAGGGATGGGGAGGAGCGGGGAGGGGAGGGTTGGGGAGGGGTGGGTTGGGGAGGGGGTGGGTTGGGGGAGGGGAGGGGTGGGTTGGGGAGGAGTGGGGAGGGATGGGTTGGGGAGGGATGGGGAGGGGAGGGGAGGGAAAGGGTGGGGAGGGGATGAGGGGGGATGGGGGAGCTGTCAGGCGCTCCCACTCACCGGTCTCAGGTCTCTCGGCCCCCAGCCCCGCCAACACGTCCACCGTGCGGTTCAGATCTGCAGAGTCCGGCCCCCCCCTCACTGACCAGCCCACACTGGTCCCCCAGAGACTTCAGCTGTGGATGGACAGAGGGGGGAGAGAGAGGGGGGGAGAGAGGGAGGGGGAGAGAGGGAGGGGGAGAGAGAGGGGGGGGAGAGAGAGGGGGGAGAGAGAGGGGGGGAGAGAGAGGGGGGGGGAGAGAGAGGGGGGGAGAGGGAGGGGGAGAGAGCGAGGGGGGGGAGAGAGGGGGGGAGAGAGAAGGGAGGGGGAGAGAGAGGGGGGGAGAGAGAGAAGGGGGAGAGAGAGGGGAGAGAGAGGGGGGGAGAGAGAGGGAGGAGAGAGAGGCGGGGAGAGAGAGAGGGGGGAGAGGGGGGAGAGAGAGGGGGGAGAGAGAGGGGGGAGAGAGAGAGGGGGAGAGAGAGAAGGGGGAGAGAGAGGGGGGAGAGAGAGGGGGGAGAGAGAGGGGGGAGAGAGAGGCGGGAGAGAGAGGGGGAGAGAGAGAGGGGGAGAGAGAGAGGGGGGAGAGAGAGGGGGAGAGAGAGAGGGGGGGGAGAGAGAGGGGGGGGAGAGAGAGGGGAGGAGAGAGAGAGGGGGAGAGAGAGGGGGGAGAGAGAGGGGGGAGAGAGATAGGGGGGAGGGAGAAGGAGGGGAGAGAGAGAGGGGAGAGAGAGAGGGGGGGAGAGAGAGAGGGGAGAGAGAGAGAGAGGGAGAGAGTCAGAGGGGGGGCGATCTATCTGTGCATCACACTGCCACAGCGAGCGGGCACTGAACAGATCCACACTTCCCCTCACGTTAAGAGAGTGAGGGTAGACACAGAGTGCTGGAGTAACTCAGCGGGTCGGGCAGCATCTCTGGAGAGAAGGAATGGGTGACGTTTCGGGTCGAGACCCTTCTTCAGACTGAGAGTTACTTTGTTCAGCTGTGAGCTGCAGAATAAAAAATATCTGCAAGGGGCAGCTTACACCCCAGTGGTGTGATTGTTGATGTCTCCAACTTCAAGTAGTCCTTGTATCCCCTCTCTCCACCCCCCCCCCCCCCAGTCATCGTTCTAGTTTCACTGTTGTCCTGTTGAGTTCCTCTGTCTGTTTACTGGTCGTCACCTAGACCACATCGATTTGAGTCCCACATTTCGTTTTATATTGTTTTGCTCCTAAGTTCCTTCTATATCTCACGTTCCCCTCTCATAGGCTCGGCCGCGGGGCCTTCCACCGCCCGGCTCGGCCGCGGGATGTTTCAGCGCCCGGTGCGGCTCGGTCGCGGGGACTTCCATCCCCTTGCGGGGACTGTGCGGGTCGGTCGGGGACGAGCTGTCTGTCCGTGGGCGTGGGGGGGGAAGAGAGTGGAAGTTTTGTTGCCTCCATCACAGTGAGGGGGTTGTTTGGAGTCACTGTGATGGACGTTTGTGTTGGGGTCGTGTGTCTTGTGTTCGTTTTTGTGTTGTGACTGCTATGTAGTTTCGTTCGGTACCTTGGTACCGAATGACAAATAAAGCTCTGTTGAACTGTTGAACATAGAAACAGAGAAAATAGGTGCAGGAGGAGGGCCGTTCGGCCCTTCGAGCCAGCACCGCCATTCATTGTGATCATGGCTGATCATTCTCAATCAATAACCCGTGCCTGCCTTCTCCCCATATCCCTTGATTCCACTAGCCCCTAGAGCTCTATCTAACTCTCTTTTAAATTCATCCAGTGAATCGGCCTCCACTGCCCTCTGTGGCAGGGAATTCCACAAATTCACAACTCTCTGGGTGAAAAAGTTCCTTCTCACCTCAGTTTTAAACGGCCTCCCCTTTATTCTTAGACTGTGTGGCCCCCCCTGTGTGACTGTGTGCCCCCCCCTGTGTGACTGTGTGCCCCCCCCTGTGTGACTGTGTGGCCCCCCTCTGTGTGACTGTGTGGCCCCCCTGTGTGACTGTGTGGCCCCCCCATGTGTGACTGTGTGGCCCCCCCATGTGTGACTGTTGTGGCCCCCCCGTGTGACTGTGTGGCCCTCCTCTGTGTGACTGTGTAGCCCCCCTGTGTGACTGTGTGCCCCCCCGTGTGACTGTGTGCCCCCCCCTGTGTGACTGTGTAGCCCCCCTGTGTGACTGTGTGCCCCCCCCCTGTGTGACTGTGTGCCCCCCCCTGTGTGACTGTGTGCCCCCCCCTGTGTGACTGTGTGCCCCCCCTGTGTGACTGTGTGCCCCCCCCTGTGTGACTGTGTTCCCCCCCCTGTGTGACTGTGTGCCCCCCCTGTGTGACTGTGTGGCCCCCCCTGTGTGACTGTGTGGCCCCCCCTGTGTGACTGTGTGGCCCCCCCCTGTGTGTCTGTGTGCCCCCCCCTGTGTGACTGTGTGCCCCCCCCTGTGTGACTGTGTGCCCCCCCTGTGTGACTGTGTGGCCCCCCCCCTGTGTGACTGTGTGGCCCCCCCCTGTGTGACTGTTCTGGACTCCCCCAAAATCCTGCATCCTCTCCCTTGACTCTCAGTCTGAAGAAGGGTTTCGACCCGAAACGTCAGCCATCCCTTTACACCACAGATGCTGCCTGACCCGCTGAGTTACTCCAGCACTCTGTGAAACGTCAGCCATCCCTTTACACCACAGATGCTGCCTGACCCGCTGAGTTACTCCAGCACTCTGTGTCCATCTTACTTTAAAAAGTAAAAATCAAAGTAAACTTTATTCAGGATGAAAAAATAAAATACAAAATAATAGACAATAGGTGCAGGAGGAGGCCATTCGGCCCTTCGAGCCAGTACCACCATTCAATGTGATCACGGCTGATCATTCTCAATCAGTACCCCGTTCCTGCCTTCTCCCCATACCCCTGACTCGCTATCCTTAAGAGCTCTATCTAGCTCTCTCTTGAGAGAGAGAACCGTGCAAAAATTTACACAGGCCACGTCTTTGGAATGTGGGAGGAAACCGGAGTGCCCGGAGGAAACCCACACTGTCACGGGGAGAACATGCAAACTCCACAAAGGCAGCACCCGCCCGCAGTCAGGATGGAACCCGGGTCTCTGGCGCTGTCGGGCAGCAGCTCTACCCGCTGCGCCACCGTGTTACGATGTGACTGTCACATCCTCTCGTAACAGGTACCAACTTTTATTCCATCCACTGACATCCTTCCAACAAGTCTGTTAGAAACATAGAAAATAGGTGCATGAGGAGGCCATTTGGCCCTTCTAGCCAGTACCTATTTTCTCTCTGGGCGAACATGCAAACTCCACACAGGCAGCACTAGATTAGCACGGGTGTTCGGGCGATTTATAGGGTTACTGGGATAACAGATGATGAGCGTTTGTGGGCACTGGGGCCTGTACTCGCTGGGGTTTAGAAGGATGAGGGGAGACCTCATTGAAACACACAGAATAGTGAGCGGCCTGGATAGAGTGGATGTGGAGAGGATGTTTCCACTAGTGGGAGAGTCTAGGACCAGAGGGCACAGCCTCAGAATTAAAGGACGTTCGTTTAGGAAGGAGATGAGGAGGAACTTCTTTAGTCAGAGGGTGGTGAATCTGTGGGATTCATTGCCACAGACGGCCCGTGGAGGGCGTAAGCTTGTATTTTTAAAAGCGGAGATTGACAGATATTTGATTAGTGCGGGTGTCAGGGGTTATGGGGAGAAGGCAGGAGAATGGGGTTAGGAGGGAGAGAGAGATCAGCCATGATCTGTGGATTTCTCTGCCTCAGAAGGCAGTGGAGGCCAAATCTCTGAATGCTTTCAAGAGAGAGCTAGATAGAGCTCTTAAGGATAGCGGAATCAGGGGTATGGGGAGAAGGCAGGAACGGGGTACTGATTGAGAATGATCAGCCATGATCACGGTGAAGGGCCGAATGACCTCCTCCTGCACCTATTGTCTATTGATTGAATGGCGGAGTAGACTCGATGGGCAGAATGGCCTAATTCTGCTCCTATCACCCATGAACACTGGGGGTGAAGATGGAGCATGGACTTCTGCAGCAGTCAGACACACGGGTCCACGTATGCCACACGTGGCAGTGGTGCTCCAACACACGGATCCACATGTACCACGCGTGGTGGCGGTCAGACACACGATCCACATGTACCACGCGTGGTGGCGGGTCAGACACACGAGTCCACGTGTACCACACATGGCAGCGGTCAGACACACGGATCCACGTGTGCCAGGCGTGGCGGCGACGGTCAGACACACGGGTCCACGTATGCCACACGTGGCAGTGGTGCTTCAACACACGGATCCACATGTACCACACATGGCAGCGGTCAGACACACGGATCCACGTGTGCCAGGCGTGGCGGCGGCGGTCAGACACACGGGTTCACGTGTACCGAGTGTGGCGGCCGTACCTTCTCGGTAGCGTAGGCCCAGAGCCCCACGGTGTGGTTGCAGTTGCTGTCCAGCTGGGGGCGCTCACAGCAGCCCTCGATCCTCTGCAGCACCTCCAGACAACTGAGGAACACCCAGCAACTCACCGCCCCCCGGGGTACACACACCTGGGGGGGGGGGACAGGGGGGGGGAGACAGGGGGGAGACAGGGGGGGGGGACAGGGGGGGAGAGAGGGGGGACAGGGGGGAGAGAGGGGGGGAGGGGGGACAGGGGGGAGACAGGGGGGGGGAGAGGGGGACAGGGGGGAGAGAGGGGGGGAGAGCGGGGGGACAGGGGGGGAGAGAGGGGGGGGGGAGGGGACAGGGGGGGAGGGGGACAGGGGGGAGGGGGGGACAGGGGGGAGGGGGACAGGGGGGGAGGGGGGGGACAGGGGGGAGGGGGGACAGGGGGGGGAGAGAGGGGACAGGGGGGAGACAGGGGGGGAGAGAGAGGGGACAGGGGGAGAGAGAGGGGACAGGGGGAGAGAGAGGGGGAGGGGGGAGAGAGAGGGGGGGAGGGGGGAGACAGGGGGGAGAGAGAGGGGAGAGAGGGGACAGGGGGGAGAGAGGGGGGGAGAGAGGGGGGACAGGGGGGAGGGGGACAGGGGGGAGGGGGGGACAGGGGGGAGGGGGACAGGGGGGAGGGGGGGGACAGGGGGGAGAGAGGGGGGACAGGGGGGAGAGAGGGGGACAGGGGGGAGACAGGGGGGAGAGAGAGGGGACAGGGGGAGACAGGGGGGAGAGAGAGGGGAGAGAGGGGACAGGGGGGAGAGAGGGGGGAGAGAGGGGGGACAGGGGGGAGAGAGGGGGGACAGGGGGGAGAGAGGGGGGAGAGAGGGGGGACAGGGGGGAGAGAGGGGGACAGGGGGGAGAGAGGGGGGACAGGGGGAGAGAGGGGGGACAGGGGGGAGAGAGGGGGGAGAGAGGGGGGACAGGGGGGAGAGAGGGGGGACAGGGGGGAGGGGGGGACAGGGGGGAGAGAGGGGACAGGGGGGAGACAGGGGGGAGAGAGAGGGGACAGGGGGAGAGAGAGGGGGACAGGGGGAGAGAGAGGGGGGAGGGGGAGAGAGAGGGGGGAGGGGGGAGACAGGGGGGAGAGAGAGGGGAGAGGGGACAGGGGGGAGAGAGGGGGGAGAGAGGGGGGACAGGGGGAGAGAGGGGGGGAGAGAGGGGGGACAGGGGGGGAGAGAGGGGGGGACAGGGGGGACAGGGGGGAGAGAGGGGGGACAGGGGGGAGAGAGGGGGGGACAGGGGGGGGAGAGAGGGGGAGAGAGGGGGGACAGGGGGGAGAGAGGGGGGACAGGGGGGAGAGAGGGGGACAGGGGGGAGAGAGGGGGGACAGGGGGGAGAGAGGGGGGGACAGGGGGGAGAGAGGGGGGAGAGAGAGGGGAGAGAGAGGGGACGACGACAGGGGGGAGAGAGGGGACAGGGGGGAGAGAGGGGGGACAGGGGGGAGAGAGGGGGGACAGGGGGGAGAGAGGGGGGAGGGGGGAGACAGGGGGAGAGAGAGGGGAGAGAGGGGACGACGACAGGGGGGGAGAGAGGGGACAGGGGGGAGAGAGGGGGACAGGGGGAGAGAAGGGGGGAGAGAGAGGGGACGGGGGGGGAGAGAGGGGGGACAGGGGGGAGAGAGGGGGGAGGGGGGAGACAGGGGGGAGAGAGAGGGGAGAGAGGGGACGACGACAGGGGGGAGAGAGGGGACAGGGGGAGAGAGGGGGACAGGGGGAGAGAAGGGGGGAGAGAGAGGGGACGGGGGGGGAGAGAGAGGGGAGAGAGGGGGGGGGGGACAGGGGGGAGAGGGAGACAGGGCAGGGGGGAGAGGGGGACGGGGGAGAGAGAGGGGACAGGGCAGGGGGGCAGGGGAGAGACAGGGGACGGGGGGGAGAGGGAGGGGGTAGAGGGAGAGAGAGGGGGAGAGAGAGAGGGGGGGACGGGGGGGACAGGGGGGGAGAGAGGTGGTAGAGAGAGGGGAGAGGAGGGAGAGTGGGGAGAGAGAGGGGGAGAGGAGGGGGGGAGAGAGGGGGAGAGAGGGAGAGAGACTGTCAGGAATGTTTCTTCCAGCTGTTATCAGGCAACTGAACCATCCGATCACTAACTACCTTTAGTTGGACTTTGTATGAAGAAACTGCAGATACTAGTCTGTACTGAAGATAGATACAGAGTGCTGGAGTAACTCAGCAGTGATGCTGCCCGACCCGCTGAGTTACTCCAGCACTCTGTGAAACGTCACCTAATCCATGTTCTCCACAGATGCTGCCTGACCCGCTGAGTTACTCCAGCACTCTGTGAAACGTCACCTATCCATGTTCTCCACAGATGCTGCCTGACCCGCTGAGTTACTCCAGCACTCTGTGAAACGTCACCTATCCATGTTCCCCACAGATGCTGCCCGACCCGCTGAGTTACTCCTGTTATGTGTGTCTATCTTCGGTTTAGTTTAGTTTAGAGATACAGCACAGAAACAGGCCTTTCGGCCCACCAGGTCCGCGCCGACCAGCGATCCCCGCACACTAACACTATCCTACACACGCCAGGGTCAATTTACAATTACACCAAGCCAATTAACCTACAAACCTGCACGTCTTTGGAGTGTGGGAGGAAACCGAAGATCTCGGAGAAAACCCACGCAGGTCACGGGGAGAATGTACAAACTCCGTACAGGCAGCGCCCGTAGTCGGGATGGAACCCGGGTCTCCGGCGCTGCATTCGCTGTAAGGCGGCAACTCTACCACTGCACCACCGTGCCGCCCTTTAAACCAGCATCTGCAGTTCCATCTTGTACAGTGAAATTCATGTTTGTACAGAGCACTGTACAAGTGTCGCTGGCCAGGTGGTCCTCAGCTTCTGATGGGGTTCCGTCGTAAGCCGGGCAGCACCTGTACACGAGCACCAAAGATACTAGAGGAGCAAGATGGACCACTCGACCCGACAAACCGCAGCACGTCACGGCGCCATTTTAGTCGGCAGAAACTCGCAGAGACATTTAAAAAGAAAAATAACAACAATCTGTGAGTTGACGGATGAGAAATATTCTGTATTTTAACGGCATCGTCACACATACGGCTTCCCCATGATACTGATGACACTGCTTACTAAAATGGGTTAGCTTACTAAAATGGCGGCCGTTACGCTCCATTGCGTGCTACACTTCAGTGCGGGCGATGTCAACAGAGCGTTCCATCTTGCTCCTCTAGTATCTTTGCTGAGCACTGAGCTACGTATCAGTAATGGCTGCATGCGTCTGCCTACCTCCAGCAGCTTTAGCTCCTGCACGCAGTTGTGCAGCAGTTGCAGAGCTCGCTGCGCCACCTCCCACGGCCGCTGCAGCAGCACCAGCAGCGTGCACTGCCGCGAGAACAGGTAGCTGCGCAGGTCCAGCAGCGTGGCGCGGTCACTCTGGATCAGCTCCCTCTTGTCCATGTCGATCGGCTTACGGAGAACCAGCCCGCCCCAGCTCTGCACCGGCTGGCAGTAGGACGTCAGCCAGTTGGCCCCATCTGTGGTGGCACAGGGACACGTCAGGCTGGCACACGCACACACACACACGCACACGTCAGGCTGGCACACACACGCACTGGGACACGTCAGGGTGGCGCACGCACGCACAGGGACACGTCAGGCTGGCACACGCACGGACACGCACTGGGACACGTCAGGCTGGCACACGCACACGGACACGTCAGGCTAGCACACGCACGCAAGCACACAGGGACACGTCAGGCTGGCACACACACGCACACGCAGAGGGACACGTCAGGCTGGAGCACGCACACGCACAGGGACATGTCAGGCTGGCACACGCACACGCACGCACCAGGGGCACAGGGACACGTCAGGCTGGAGCCGCACACGCACGCACGCACACCATACGTATGCACATGCACGCATGCACACACGTGTTGGGGGGGAGGTGGGGGGAAGAAGAATGGGGTTGGGAGGGAGAGATAGATCAGCCATGAATGAATGGCGGAGTGGACTTGATGGGCCGAATGGCCTAATTCTGCTCCTATCACTTATGAACTGAACTATCCTACCATCAATGTGAGAGCGGCCCTGAGCTCCTATCTACCTCATTGGAGACCCTTAGACTATCTTTGATCAGACTTTATCTTGCACTAAAGGTTATTCAGATTGACAGGTTTGTGATTAATGCGGGTGTCAGGGGATACGGGGAGAAGGGGGGGAATGGGGTTGAGAGGGAGATGGCGGAGTGGACTAGATGGGCTGAATGGCCTAACGCTGCTGCTATCGCCCGTGACTTACCACCGGCCCCGTAGTTGACGATGTACTGGGTGAAGAGTGCGTCCAGCTCGTCGTACTGCACCAGGGCGTCCTCGTACTGCTGCAGCATCTCAAACACAAACGCCAACTCCTCCTGCAAGCACACGGCACACCCAGCATCAGCGGCTAACTCAGCAACAAGGAACTGCAGACGCTGGTTTACATTGTGGACACAACATGCTGGAGTAACTCAGTGGGTCAGGCAGCATCTGTGGAGAGAAAGAAAGGGTGACTTCTTGTCATGACCAGAAACGTCACCCATTCCTTCTCTCCAGAGATGCGGCCTGTCCCACTGAGTTACTCCACCATTTTGTGTCTGTCAGCGTCAAACTACCGGGGGCGCCCGTCCCCCGCGGCCTGACCAGGAGCGGGCAAAGGGGAGGGCTCGCCTGCTTCAACACCCCTGCTGTTAACGGCACGATGAATCGTCACGTGGTCTAACACGTCACACCGCAGTGCCCCTTGTTTAAAGACATTCGGCACGTCACCAACCAGTTTAGAGATACAGTTCAGAAATACAGCGCGGAAACAGGCCCTTCGGCCCACCAGGTCCGTGCCGTCCAGCGATCCCCGCACACTAACACTATCCTACACACACTGGGGTACATTTATACCAAGCCAATTAACCTACAAACCTGCACGTCTTTGGAGTGCGGGAGGAAACCGAAGATCTCGGGGAAAACCCACGCAGGTCACGGGGAGAACGTGCAAACTCCGTACAGACGGCGCCCGTAGTCAGGATTGAACCCAGGTCTCCGCATTCGCTGTAAGACGACAACTCTACCGCTGCGCCACCGTGCCGCCCACATTATTGTGAATTATGTTTTTTGCACTAGTCTTGTTTTCATTAGAATTGTAAGTGTGATTAATGCACACTGTTTCAGTGTGTTGTCTGGGTCTCTGTGCCTCACGTGCTGATGCAAGCCAGATCTCCACTTTACCTCCTGGTGTTCTGCATCGACAACGTACATGGCTTCAAAGCCAAACCTGGTGGCAATCCCAGGAATTCCATCGGCAACAGCGGCACGGTGGCGCAGCGGGTAGAGCTGCTGCCTCATGGCGCCAGAGACCCGGGTTCCATCGCGACTACGGGCGCCGTCTGCATGGAGTTTGTACGTTCTCCCCGTGACCTGCGTGGGTTTTCTCCGAGATCTGCGGTTTCCTCCCACACTCCAAAGACGTGCAGGTTTGTAGGTTAATTGAGGATAGACACAAAATGCTGGAGTAACTCAGCGGGACAGGCAGCATCTCTGGAGGGAAGGAATGGGGGACGTTTCACAGAGTGCTGGAGTAACTCAGCGGGACAGGCAGCATCTCTGGAGGGAAGGAATGGGTGACGTTTCGGGTCGAGACCCTTCCTCAGTCTTAATTGACTTGGTATAAGTGTAAATTGTCCCAACTCGTGTAGGATAGTGTTAGTGTGCGGGGATCGCTGGTCGGCACGGACCCGGTGGGCCGAAGGGCCTGTTTCCACACTGTATCTCTAAACTAAACTAAACAGCATTGTGGAGACACTATCACCTGAAGAACTGCGGTGGTCCAAACCAGTGGCTGGCTACTATCTACGAGGGTAACAGTGAACGGATTTAAATACTGCCTTTGGTCCTCTGGTCCTAGACTCTCCCACTAGTGGAAACATCCTCTCCACATCCACTCTATCCAGGCCGCTCACTATTCTGACCAGATATTCACATCCATGATTAAATAAATCAAATGTTCTCCTTTAAGATGTTAGATAGTCAAATGGATTAGCGGTAATCTATTCGATAGTTAAATGGATTAGCGGTAATCTATTCGATAGTTAAATGGATTAGCGGTAACCGCGTGCTTACCTGAACCATGAAGTACGCAGAGAAGCTCCAGCCGGCCTCTGTCCTCTTCTCCCGCATGGTCCTCATGTCGTCCTCAAACTTGCCCAGGTTCTTGGTGAAGGACATGAGCAGCAGAGTTCTCAGCTTGGCAAAGAAGGCGTTCCAAGATTCCTGTGCACGGGCCGAATCCTTCAGTGGATCGGAGAGTACCACGCACCTGCAGCAAGGAAGGACACCTCTGCTTCAGTTCAGGTGTAGTTTAAAACCTCCATGACCTCTAGTCCCACTAGTGGAAACATCCTCTCCGCATCCACTCTATCCAGGCCGCTGACCAGATATTCAAATATTCAATTTGAATTTGGTGGAACGCTGGAGGTTCAGTTCATTTTAGTTTCCACAAAAAAGTGCCGATGATAAAGGAAACAGGCCATAGTTAGTTGTTTGCTGGGTGAGAACGAGACGCTGGTGTGACTTGGTTGGGGGAGGGGATGGAGAGAGAGAGAGAGAGAGAGAGAGAGAGAGAGAGAGAGAGAGAGAGAGAGAGAGAGGGAATGCCAGGACTACCTGAAGTTAGAGAAGTCAATGTTCATACCACTGGGCCCGAGTGCAATATGAGGTGCTGTTCCTGCAATTTGCGTTCAGCCTGACTCTGACAACGGAGGAGACCGAGGACAGAGAGGTCAGTGTGGGAATGGGAAGGGGAATTAAAGTGTTTGGCAACCGGGAGATCAGGTGGGTCCAGGTGGGCTGACCAATGAGAGTGTGGTTTATTGTCACGTGTACCGAGGTACAGTGAAAAGCTTTTGTTGCGCGCTAACCAGTCAGTGGAAAGACAAGTGTCGGAAAGAACTGCAGGTGCTGGTTAAAATCGAAGGTAGACACAAAATGCTGGAGTAACTCAGCGGGTCAGGCAGCATCTCGGGAAGAAAGGAATGGGTGACGTTTTGGGTCGAGACCCTTCTTCAGACTGGTCTCGACCAGCACCTGCAGTTCCTCCCCTACACACTAGGGGTGATTTAGACAATGGACAATAGGTGCGGGAGGAGGCCATTCGGCCCTGCGAGCCGGCACTGCCATTCACTGTGATCATGGCTGATCATCTGATGGAGGCCACCCTGCTCCCACGGTACCTGTCGCTCTGTTTGTTGCAAAAGTCGTTCCTGATTTTGTCCACGATGGAGGTCCTGGGGAGGATGTTAGTCTTGTTCTTTTTCTTGGCGTCACTTTCCACCACCACGATCAGCCAGTCCATGCTGCTGTAGGCCTTCAGAACGTTCTGCCATTTGGTGATCTCGTCCTTCACTGTGGCTTTGTAAACCTCCGTGTCCTGCAGCCCTCAAAGGAAGATTCAATCAGATTTGTGTACAGGAGCAAAGATGTCCTTCTGCAGTTGTACAGGGCCCTGGTGAGACCACATCTGGAGTATTGTGTGCAGTTGTATAGGGCCCTGGTGAGACCACATCTGGAGTATTGTGTGCAGTTGTATAGGGCCCTGGTGAGACCACATCTGGAGAATTGTGTGCAGTTGTACAGGGCCCTGGTGAGACCACATCTGGAGTATTGTGTGCAGTTGTATAGGGCCCTGGTGAGACCACATCTGGAGTATTGTGTGCAGTTGTATAGGGCCCTGGTGAGACCACATCTGGAGTATTGTGTGCAGTTGTACAGGGCCCTGGTGAGACCACATCTGGAGTATTGTGTGCAGTTTTGGTCTCCTAATTTGAGGAAGGACGTCCTTGCTATTGAGGCAGTGCAGCGTAGGTTCACCAGGTTAATCCCCGGGATGGCGGGACTGTCGTATGAGGAAAGATTGGAAAGACTGGGCTTGTATTCACTGGAGTTTAGAAGGATGAGAGGGGATCTTATAGAGATGTATAAAATTATAAAAGGACTGGACAAGCTAGAAGCAGGAAAACTGTTCCCAATGTTGGGGGAGTCCAGAACCAGGGGCCACACAGTCTAAGAATAAAGGGGAGGTCATTTAAAACTGAGGTGAGAAGGAACTTTTTCACCCAGAGAATTGTGAATTTGTGGAATTCTCTGCCACAGAGGGCAGTGGAGGCCAATTCACTGGATGAATTTAAAAGAGAGTTAGATAGAGCTCTTGGGACTAGTGGAATCAAGACATATGGGGAGAAGGCAGGCACGGGTTAGTGATTGTGGATGATCAGCCATGATCACAGTGAATGGCGGTGCTGGCTCGAAGGGCCAAATGTCCTCCTCCTGCACCTATTGTCTATGTTTCTATGTAACCTGAGGGGCAAACTTTATCACACAAAGGGTAGACAGGGTAGACACTCACAACCTTTTCCCCCAGCATGGAAACGTCAAAGACCAGAGGGCACAGCTTTACTGTCAGAGGGAGAACAGGGAGGGGTGAAGGGAGAGGGGTGAAGGGAGAGGGGTGAAGGGAGAGGGGGGAAGGGAGAGGGGGAGGAGAGGATGGAGAGGGGGGAAGGAGGGGGCCATACAACACATAAGCCGCCATACTCACACAGCAGTCCGTCCAAAATATGTGCAAGAAGGGGAATGTCAGCAGTGCGCGGTTCCCCTCTTTGGGAATCAACTCTTCCTTAAACTGGACAAAATTGGCTTCCAGGTGGATCATCTTGGGGGGTCGACCGTAAGACCTGGGCACGAGAGGACACTGTTAGCTCTCTCATCCCCTTACTTACCCTCCCTCCCTCCCTCCCTCCCTCCCTGCCACCCCTCTTGCTCCATCAGCGCCCCAGAAACATCGCCGGTCCATTCCCTTCCTCGGATGCTGCCCGACCCGCTGAGTTCCTCCAGCACCCTGTTTGTCGCTCAGGGTTCCATCTTGGGCAGTCAGTCGCATGTCGACATTAAAACTCCGCCATCTTTCCCTCAGGCCGAGTGCACTGACTGTCGTGGTCACAGCGAGGGGTGGACTCACACGCCCGCCAAGGCGATGGAGGCCAAGCTGCTCTGGGTGGGTTTAGTTTATTGTCCCGTGTACCGAGGTACAGAGAAGAGCTTTTGTTTAGTTTAGTGATACAGCGCGGAAACAGGCCCTTCGGCCCAACGGGTCCTCGCCAACCAGCGATCCCCGCACACTAACACTATCCCACACCCACTAGGGACAATCTTTACATTTACCAAGCCAATTAACCTTCAAATTGGGATTGGTATAAATGTAAAATTGCCCCTGATGTGTGTAAGGCAGTGTGAGTGTGCGGGGACCGCTGGTGGAGCGGACCCAGTGGGTAGTGTTAGTGTGCGGGGATCGCTGGTCGGTGCGGACCCAGTGGGTAGTGTTAGTGTGCGGGGATCGCTGGTCGGTGCGGACCCTGTGTGTGTAGGGTAGTGTTAGTGTGTGGGGACCGCTGGTGGAGCGGACCCAGTGGGTAGTGTTAGTGTGCGGGGACCGCTGGTCGGTGCGGACTCGGTGGGTAGGGTAATGTTAGTGTGTGGGGATCGCTGGTACGTGCGGACCCAGTGGGTAGTGTGAGTGTGCGGGGATCGCTGGTCGGTGCGGACCCAGTGGGTAGTGTTAGTGTGTGGGGATCGCTGGTCGGTGCGGACTCGGTGGGCCGAAGGGCCTGTTTCCGCTCTATCTCTAAAATTTTAAAAATTTTAAACTCCATTGACGTACAGGTTTGTAGGTTAATTGGGACTGATATAAATATACAAATTGTCCCTGATGTGTGTAGGGTAATGTTAGTGTGTGGGGACCGCTGGTCGGTGCGGACCCTGTGTGTGTGGGATAGTGTTAGTGTGCAGGGACCGCTGGTCGGTGCTGACCCAGTGTGTGTAGGGTAGTGTTAGTGTGTGGGGACCGCTGGTCGGTGCGGACCCTGTGGGTAATGTTAGTGTGTGGGGACCGCTGGTCGGTGCGGACCCTGTGGGTAGTGTTAGTGTGTGGGGACCGCTGGTCGGTGCGGACCCTGTGGGTAGTGTTAGTGTGTGGGGACCGCTGGTCGGTGCGGACCCTGTGGGTAGTGTTAGTGTGCGGGGACCGCTGGTCGGTGCGGACCCTGTGTGTGTAGGGTAGTGTTAGTGTGTGGGGACTGCTGGTCGGTGCGGACCCTGTGGGTAGTGTTAGTGTGTGGGGACTACTGGTCGGTGCGGACCCTGTGGGTAGTGTTAGTGTGTGGGGACTGCTGGTCGGTGCGGACCCTGTGGGTAGTGTTAGTGTGTGGGGACCGCTGGTCGGTGCGGACTCGGTGGGTAGTGTTAGTGTGCGGGGACCGCTGGTCGGTGCGGACCCTGTGGGTAGTGTTAGTGTGTGGGGACCGCTGGTCGGTGCGGACTCGGTGGGTAGTGTTAGTGTGTGGGGACCGCTGGTCGGTGCGGACTCGGTGGGTAGTGTTAGTGTGCGGGGACCGCTGGTCGGTGCGGACCCTGTGTGTGTAGGGTAGTGTTAGTGTGTGGGGACCGCTGGTCGGTGCGGACCCTGTGTGTGTAGGGTAGTGTTAGTGTGTGGGGACCGCTGGTCGGTGCGGACCCTGTGGGTAGTGTTAGTGTGTGGGGACCGCTGGTCGGTGCGGACTCGGTGGGTAGTGTTAGTGTGCGGGGACCGCTGGTCGGTGCGGACCCTGTGGGTAGTGTAGTGTCAGTGTGTGGGGACCGCTGGTCGGTGCGGACTCAGTGTGTGTAGGGTAGTGTCAGTGTGTGGGGACCGCTGGTCGGTGCTGACCCAGTGTGTGTAGGGTAGTGTTAGTGTGTGGGGACCGCTGGTCGGTGCGGACTCGGTGTGTGTAGGGTAGTGTCAGTGTGTGGGGACCGCTGGTCGGTGCGGACTCGGTGTGTGTAGGGTAGTGTCAGTGTGTGGGGACCGCTGGTCGGTGCGGACTCGGTGTGTGTAGGGTAGTGTCAGTGTGTGGGGACCGCTGGTCGGTGCGGACTCGGTGTGTGTAGGGTAGTGTCAGTGTGTGGGGACCGCTGGTCGGTGCGGACTCGGTGTGTGTAGGGTAGTGTCAGTGTGTGGGGACCGCTGGTCGGTGCGGACTCGGTGTGTGTAGGGTAGTGTCAGTGTGTGGGGACCGCTGGTCGGTGCGGACTCGGTGTGTGTAGGGTAGTGTCAGTGTGTGGGGACCGCTGGTCGGTGCGGACTCGGTGTGTGTAGGGTAGTGTCAGTGTGTGGGGACCGCTGGTCGGTGCGGACTCGGTGGGCCAAAGGGCCGGTTTCCGCGCTGCATCTCTAAACTGAACTTTTGTAAAACAAGTGCTGTGCGGGCAAGTGCTGCATTCGGATATCCACGCGGTCTGACACACAGAAACATAGAAGATAAGGTGCAGGAGGAGGCCGTTTGGCCCCTTGATGGCGGACAGCCCACGCGCGGGGACGGTACCTTCTCCACTCCATGGGCTCTCGCGGCAGCTGCTGCACCAAGATGGAGTAGACGGACGAGAAGAGAGCCTGGTCTCCGGCACCTGCAGACAGAACAACACCAGTGGTCAGCCTCAGGGGGCAAGGGCAGCCCAACACGGGGATACGGGGAGAAGGTAGGAACGGGCTACTGATTGTGGATGATCAGCCTCAGGGGCAAGGGCAGCCCAACATGGGGATACGGGGGGAAAAGCAGCAACGAGCTACTAATTGTGGATGAAGGGCCAAATGGCCTCCTCCTGCACCTGTTTTCTATGTAACTCCCAGCAAACTAAGCAGTCGCCCCCCTCCTCAGATCATAGAAGGGCACACAAACAGGCCCTTTGGCCCACAAAGTCAGTGCTCAACATTTTCTCTCTCCCACTCTCTCTCCCTCCCTCTCACCACCTCCTCCCCCCCCTCTCGCCCCCTCCTGCCCCCCCTCCACCCCCACCCCTGGCAGTGCATTCCAGACCCCCACCCCCCTCTGTGTAAAACACTTGCCCCCTACGTTTCCTTGAAACTCTGCCCCTCTCACCTTAAAGCC
Source organism: Rhinoraja longicauda (assembly GCF_053455715.1). Taxonomy (NCBI): domain Eukaryota; kingdom Metazoa; phylum Chordata; class Chondrichthyes; order Rajiformes; family Arhynchobatidae; genus Rhinoraja; species Rhinoraja longicauda. The sequence goes on along the minus strand of NC_135964.1, from coordinate 53,720,966 downwards.
GGGCCGTGCCCTCTGGTATTTGACATCTTAGATAGAGCTCTTAAGGATAGCGGAGTCAGGGGGTATGGGGAGAAGGCAGGAACGGGGTACTGATTGAGAATGATCAGGCATGATCACACCATCTGGCGGTGCTGGCTCGATGGGCCGAATGGCCTCCTCCTTCACCTAATGTCTATTGTCTATCTCCTCCCTGGGAGAAAGTTTTCTGACCGTCTGCCTGTGCCTCTCATAACATTATAAACTTCCATCCGGTCTCCCAACCTCTGACGTTCTAGAGAGAACAACCCACGTTTCAAATAGTCCAACTTTAGGATTGAACTCTGATAGGAAGAGGATAAGACTGGGCTTGTGTTCACTGGAGTTTAGAAGGATGAGAGGGGATCTTATAGAGAAGTATAAGATTATAACTGGACAAGCTAGATGCAGGAAAAATGTTCCCAATGTTGGGGGAGTCCAGAACCAGGGGCCACAGTCTCATTTAAAACTGAGGTGTGAAGGAACTTTTTCACCCAGAGAGTTGTGAATTTGTGGAACTCTCTGCCACTGGATGAATTTAAAAGAGACTTAAATAGAGCTCTAGGGGCTAGTGGAATCAAGGGATATGGGGAGAAGGCAGGCACGGGTTACTGATTGTGGATGATCAGCCATGATCACAGTGAATGGCGGTGCTGGCTGGAAGGGCCAAACGGCCTCCTCCTGCACCTGTTGTCTATGTTTCTATGTCAGTGCCCTCTAGTCTTCAACATTTCCACCCTGGAAATAGGATTCTGACCGTCTGCCTGTGCCTCTCACGATATTATACTCTTCTATCGGGTCTCCCCTCAACCTCTGACGTTCTAGAGAGAACAACCCACGCTTCAAATAGTCCAACTTTGGCACTGAACTCTGACAGGAAGAAGATGAGCTGATGTGAACAGATGTGGAATTTCAAGATCATATCTATTCCCGTAATGGACAGAGACGAGGAGGAACAGAAGCTACATTCCAGCTGTGCAAACGCCACATCTGGGCAGCTGCTGCAGGCCAGGGCACCGTGGGAAGATGCAGTGGACCCGCAGGGTGAGCAAGGCAGACTCTTCACAACGATACGTCAACCCACAGGGGGATTACGAGCAGAGACGAGACAGACTGGAGTGGCACACACACGCACTGAGAAGCTCACAGAGTGAAATGAGGCACGATCATGGGGAGTGGGAGAGAAAACTGCAGGTGCTGGTTTAAATCAAAGGTAGACATAAGGTGCTGGAGTAACTCAGCAGGTCAGGCAGCATCTGTGGAGAACACGGATAGGTGACGTTTCACAGAGTGCTGGAGTAACTCAGCGGGTCAGGCAGCATCTGTGGCGAACATGGATAGGTGACGTTTCACAGAGTGCTGGAGTAACTCAGCAGGTCAGGCAGCATCTCTGGAGAGGAGGAATGGGTGACGTTTCGGGTCGAGACCCTTCTTCAGACTTCTTCACCGGGAGAACGTGCAAATTCCGTACAGACAGCACCCGTAGTCAGGATGGAACCCGGGTCTCTGGCGCTGTGAGGCAGCAGCTCTACCCGCTGCACCACCGTGACGCCCTGCCCGAGAAGGAAGGAAATATTTCTGCTGATTTAATCTAAGCATCTAAGCACCAGGCTGAAAGAAATTGGAACCAGCGATTCCAAGAATCATTTCTACGTGTAGTAGATGTTTACAACGCGCTTTGCTGCAAAACGTCAATTGTTGATCTCAAAGTGGGCGGCACGGTGGTGCAGCAGGTAGAGCTGCTGCCTCATGGCGTCAGAGACCCGGGTTCCATCCTGACCACGGGTGCTGTTTGTACGGAGTTTGTACGTTCTCCCTGTGATCACGTGGGTTTTCTCCAGGTGCTCAGGTTTCCTCCCACAACCCAAAGATGTACAGGTTTGTAGATTAATTGGCTTGTGAAAATTGTAAATCATCGCTGGTGTGTGCAGGACAGCGTTAGTGGACTGGGTGATCGATGGTCGGCAGGGATACAGTGGGCCGAAGGGCCTGTGTCTGCGCTGGAGCTCTAAACTCTAGTCTGAGATTCAAGTTTATCAAAGGTATTGAGTGGCGGGGGCAGAATAGTGAAAGGCTCAGATAGAGTGGATGTGGAGAGGATGTTTCCACTAGTGGGAGAGTCTAGGACCAGAGGGCACAGCCTCAGAATTAAAGGGCGTTCTTTTGGGAAGGAGATGAGGAGGAATTTCTTTGGTCAGAGGGCGGTGAATCTGTGGGATTCTTTGCCACAGACGGCTGTGGAGGCCACAAGTCAGTGGATATTTTTAAGGCAGAGATAGATAGATTCTTGATTAGTGCGGGTGTCAGGGGTTATGGGGAGAAGGGAGGAGAATGGGGTTAGGAGGGAGAGATAGATCAGCCATGATTGAATTGCGGAGTAGACTTGATGGGCCGAATGGCCTAATTCTGCTCCTATCACTTCTGACGTAGATGTGCACAGGGTTTAAGTGAGAGATGCTCCATGATCTCTGTGAGTGGTCAACACAGATCCAGTAGATAGAGACAAAGTACCAGTACGAGCTGGCTGGACAGAGTGGCCACCCAGGCCTGGCCCGGTGACAGGCCGGTGACATCACAGATCGCTGTCACCATGGCAGCGGCAGTCAACAGACCCGCAGGTTGAGCCCCCACTCCCCGTGCCCCACCCACCCGTCTGTCCCACAGCGCCCCGCTCCCCACACCCCAGCTGTACTGGCACCAGCAAGGCAACGCTACCCCACACAGCCATGTGAGCAGACCATCGCACGGATCGCCAGTCTACATCGTCAGCCCAGCCCCACGGCCAGCCCACACAGGCTCAGACCAACGCACACGACCACCGCACACGGTGGGTGTACGCGCGCGCGTGCGGGCGGGTGTGTGTTCGTGTGTGGATGCACACATGTGCGTGCGTGCCCGTGTGGGTGTGCGCGGATGCACATGTGGGTGTGCGCCCGTGTGTGTGTGGGGATGCACACGTGGGTGTGTGTGTGTGCGGATGGCGGGTGTGTGCATGTGTGGGTACGCATGTATTTGTGTGGGTGCGTGTATTAGTTTGGGTGTGTGTTTTCGTGTGGGTGTGTGTGTTTGTGTGGGTGTTCGTGTGGGTGTGTGTTTTCGTGTGAGTGTTTGTTCATGTGGGTTTGTGTGTTCATGTGGATGCACATGTGCGTGTGGGTGCACGTGAGGGTGGGTGCACGTGTGTTTGTGTGGGTCCGTGTGGATGCGCATGCGTGTGTGGATGTGTGTGTCCACGTGTGCGTAGATGCGTGTGTGTGTGAGTGCCCGTGTGCGGATGCGTGCGGATGTGCGTGTGTATGTGTGCATGTGTGGGTACGCATGTATTCGTGTGGGTGCACGTTTGGGTCTGTGTGCGTGTGGATGTGCGTGTTGATACCACACGTTGACACAACAGCTGTATCCTTGGTTTGCATGAACTATTGCATTTACTGTGCTGACACCTCACACAGTAACAACACATTAACGTTGAATCTCACGGAATAGTGAGCGTGCGTGGCCTGGATAGAGTGGATGTGGAGAGGATGTTTCCACTAGTGGGAGAGTCTAGGACCAGAGGGCACAGCCTCAGAATTAAAGGACGTTCCTTTAGGAAGGAGATGAGGAGGAATATCTTTAGCCAGAGGGTGGTGAATCTGTGGGATTCTTTGCCACAGACGGCTGTGGGTGTTTTTAACGTAGAGGTGAATGGATTCTCGTGTAAGAAGGAACTGCTGATGCTGGTTTACACCAAAGAAAGACATAAAATGGGTCAGGCAGCATCTCTCGAGACAAGGAAATAGGTGACATTTTGGGTCGAGACCTTTCATCAGACTCTTTGATTCTTGTTTCATATGGGTGTCAGGGGTTATGGGGATGAAGGCTGGAGAATGGGGTTAGGAGGGAGAGATAGATCAGCCGTGATTGAATGGCGGATCAGACGATGGGGCCGAATGGCCTGATTCTGCTCCTGTGACTTATGAACATAATTCAGCTCTTCGACGCGCCCAGGACTGATCTATGTGGCATGGCTGATCGTTCTCAATCAGTATCAGTATGATCTATGTGGCAGCACTAATACACAAAGTGTAGTCAGGATGTAACCCGGGCCTGTGGTGCTGTGAGGCACAGCTCTACCACTGCGCCATCGTGCCACGCTAAATTTGGAAGGATGAGAGGAGATCTTATCGAAACATATAAGATTATTAAGGGGTTGGACACGTTAGAGGCAGAAAACATGTTCCCAATGTTGGGGGAGTCCAGAACAAGGGGCCACAGTTTAAGAATAAGGGGTAGGCCATTTAGAACTGAGATGAGGAAAAACTTTTTCAGTCAGAGAGTTGTGAATCTGTGGAATTCTCTGCCTCAGAAGGCAGTGGAGGCCAATTGTCTGAATGCATTCAAGAGAGAGCTGGATAGAGCTCTTAAGGATAGCGGAGTCAGGGGGTATGGGGAGAAGGCAGGAACGGGGTACTGATTGAGAATGATCAGCCATGATCACATTGAATGGCGGTGCTGGCTCGAAGGGCCGAGTGGCCTCCTCCTGCACCTATTGTCTACTGTCTAAATGATGGAACCCGGGCCTGTGGCGCTGTGAGGCAGCAGCTCCACCACTGTGCCACCGTGCAGTCAGTAGCATTCAGTGACCAAATGCAAGCGAGCGTCGTTGCCACATTCACAGTCACAGAATGTTAAACCAGGGAGCACGACTAACACCAAACTCACATCAACAAAAACACGCCAACTCTGATCTGCCATTTTAATTTAAGATCCATTCACCAACAAGACGCAATATGAGGAACTGTTCCTGAACGCCCAGAACTCACACAAGAAGGTAAGAGAGAACAGACACAAAAAGCTGGAGAGAGTAACTCAGCAAGACAGGCAGCATCTCTGGGCAGAAAGGTCAGCATTGATGTGGACTGAGTGGGCTGTTTCTGGATGACTGTGAGGTAAAAGTCAAGAGTGTTGAGAGTGTTTAGTCATCACGTGTCCCGGCAACAGCGCAATGACATTCTTGTTGCAGCTTTACAGACCCATCAATGCAACACACACAGATAAATACCACCATCAAACCTTCAATAAAGCACAGAACGATGTGGAGGTCAATTGTATGGACAGAAGGGGGACCTCATTGAAACGTACAGAATAATGAAAGGCCTGGATAGAGTGGATGTGGAGAGGATGTTTCCACCAGTGGGAGAGTCCAGGACCAGAGGGCACAGCCTCAGAATTAAAGGACTTTCCTTTAGGAAGGAGATGAGGACAAATTTCCTTGGTCAGAGGGTGGTGAATCTGTGGAATTCTTTGCCACAGACGGCTGTGGAGGCCACAAGTCAGTGGATATTCTTAAGGCAGAGATAGACAGATTCTTGATTAGGATGGGTGTCATGGGGTTATGGGGAGAAGGCAGGAAAATGGGGTTAGGAGGCAGAGATAAGCCATGATTGAATGGCTGTGTAGACACGATGGGCCGAATGGCCTAATTATACTCCTATAACTTGTGAACATCTAAGTGTTTAATTGTCACGTGTGCTGGCAACAGAACAATTACATTATTTCTTGCTGCAGCTTATTGGACCCGTAAATGTAACACGAAGATAAATATAACGATCAAAACATCAATAAAGGACAGACTGCTGTGGAGGCCACAAGTCAGTGGATATTTTTAAGGCAGAGATAGATAGATTCTTGATCAGTGCGGGTGTCAGGGGTTATGGGGAGAAGGCAGGAGAATGGGGTTAGGAGAAGGGAGGAGAATGGGGTTAGGAGAAGGGAGAGATAGATCAGCCACGATTGAATGGTGGAGTGGACTCGATGGGCCGAATGGCCTAATTCTGCTCCTATTACTTATGAACATGAAATTAATAACTAATACGAGTGCATAAAAGAAGTTGGAAGACCATCGTACACGGAGTTAAACACGCCAACAGCAGACTGGTGGAGATTCCACTCAGTCCAGCATTCCTCAACACATAATAATAATAATAATAATACATTTTATTTATATAGCGCTTTTCATACACTCAAAGACGCTTTACAGAGATTTTGAGAACATAGGGAAATTAATAAATAGATAAATAAGTAAATAAATAAATGAACAGAGAAAGGAGACAGTAGGTGAGGTGACCTTCAGTGGTTGAAGGCAGTACTGAACAGGTGAGACTTCAGCGATGTTTTGAATGTGGTGAGTGTGGGGGAGTCTCTAACGGTTTGGGGTAGTGAGTTCCATAGGGTGGGAGCAGCGATGGAGAAAGCCCTGTCCCCCCAGGATCTGAGTTTAGTCCGGATGTGGGGGGATAGGAGATTGGCAGCGGCAGAGCGGAGGGTGCAGGTGGGAGTGTGCCTGTGGAGGAGGTCGGTCAGGTAGGATGGGGCCAGGTTATGGAGGGCTTTGTAGGTTATGAGGAGGATTTTGTACTGGATTCTCTGGGGGATGGGGAGCCAGTGGAGTTTATAAAGGACGGGGGTGATATGGTCACGGATCGAGGTGTGTGTGAGTAGACGGGCAGCGGAGTTTTGAATGTATTGAAGTTTATTGATGATTTTTGAGGGTGCGCCATAGAGGAGGCTGTTGCAGTAGTCCAGACGGGAGGTGATGAAGGCGTGGATGAGGGTTTCTGCAGCTGTGGAGGAGAGGGATGGCCGGAGACGGGCAATGTTTTTGAGGTGGAAGAAGGCTGTCTTTGTGATGTGTTTGATGTGTTTGTCGAAGGAGAGGGTTTGATCAAGGATGATTCCAAGATTCCGGATGTGAGGTGAGGTGGATACTGGGAGACCATCAATGTTGAGGATGAAGTTTTGGGTGGATTTGGTGAGCATTTTTGGACCAATGATGATGATTTCAGATTTGTTGCAATTGAGTTTGAGGAAGTTTGATTGAAGCCAAGATTTTATTTCAGTAATGCAGTTTGTCAGTGTAGAGTGTGTGGTGGAGGAGATTGACTTGGTGGAGATGAGGAGCTGGATATCATCGGCGAAGCAGTGGAAGTTGAGACCATGACGGCGGATTAATTGACCAAGGGGGAACAGGTAGAGGATGAAGAGGAGGGGGCCAAGGACTGAGCCTTGGGGGACACCTTGGGGGAGGGGAGCGGTGGGGGATTTACAGTTGTTAATGGAGATGAACTGGTGTCTGTCAGAGAGGTAAGATTTAAACCAGGATAGGGCTGTGCCGGTGATGTTAAGGGAGGTTTCAAGTCGGGTGAGGAGAATGGAGTGATTTATGGTGTCAAAGGCGGCGCTGAGGTCAAGTAGGATGAGGATGTTGAGGTTGCCAGCGTCGGAGGAGAGGAGAATGTCGTTTGTGATTTTGAGGAGCGCAGTTTCAGTACAGTGGTTTGAGCGGAATCCAGATTGGAAAGTTTCATACAGGTTATTGGTAGAGAGGTGGTATTTGAGTTGGGAAGCTACAGCACGTTCCAAAACTTTGGACAGAAAGGGTAGGTTGGAGATTGGTCTGAAGTTGTTTGGGGTGTCAGGGTTTAGACCAGGTTTTTTCAGAATGGGGGTGACAGCAGCGATTTTGAGGGATGGCGGGACGATGCCAGTGGACAGGGAGGAGTTTATTGTTGCAGTGATAAGTGGAGAGAGAGCAGGAAGGCAGGCCTTGACAAAGCTGGAGGGGATGGGGTCCAGAGAGCAGGTGGCAGTTTTTATTCCTGTGAAGAGGTCAGAGAGGTCGGTGGTGGAGATTGGGGAGAACTGAGGCAGGGGCTGACAGGATAAGGGGGGGCAGGTGGTTTGAGGGGGAGCAGGTGCGTTGGTGGTTAAGGTGCTGTAGATGTTGTCTATTTTGCTTTGGAAGAATGAAAGGAAAGTGGTGCATTTGTCAACTGTGAATGATTGGGAGATGGTGTCCAGGGGGCTGAGGAGTTTGTTTATTGTAGAGAAGAGTGTTTTGGGGTTTCCGGAGCCAGAGTGAATTATTTGAGAGTAGTAGGTGGAGTGGGCATGGGAGAGGGCATCTTTATAGTGCTGTATGTGGTCTTTGTAGGCTTGGGAGTGAATTGTGAGACCTGTTTTGTTGCGGAGTCTTTCAAGTTGACGGGCATGAGTTTTCATCACGCGGAGTTCAGGGGTAAACCAGGGAGCAGAGTGGGTGAAGGAAACTGTTTTGGTTTTTATAGGTGCAAGCTGGTCGAGGCAGGAGGAGAGAGTGCGGTTGTAGTAGTCAGTGAGGTCAGAGGGGCTGTGGAGGTCAACGAAGGGAGAGGCGGACATTATTTCAGAGAGGGAGGATGAGAGCGAGGTAGGTGAAACAGAGTTCAGCTTGCGGAAGTTTATTTTGCGTTTTTGCTTTGGAGCTGGGGTGGGAATGTTGACGGACATGGTGATGGCTAAGTGATCAGAGAGGGTGGGGTCGGAGCCAGAGAGGTGATGTAGATTTAGTCCAGTGGAGCAGACAAGGTCCAGAATGTGCCCACGGTTATGGGTGGGAAAATTTACGTGTTGAGTGAGGTTAAAGCAGTTGAGTATTTCAGTGAAGTCAGCGGTTATTGTGGAGTCAGTGGAGTCCATGTGGATGTTGAAATCACCGAGGAGGAGGATTGAGGGGGAGAGAGAACAGAACTGGGTCAGAAAGTCAGAGAAGTCAGAAAGGAATGATGGGTGTGGTTTGGGAGGGCGGTAGACAACTGCCATGACTAATTTTGTGTGGCCAGAGAGTTTGAAAGCCAGGTGTTCAAATGACGGAGCAGATGAGATGGAGATGAGGTTGATCTTGAAGTCCTGTCGGTGAATTACGGCAATCCCACCACCTCGGCCTTCCGAGCGTGGTTTATTGATGTAGGAGTATCCGTTGGGTGTAGTGAGGTTGAGTGAGAGGTAATCCAGAGGTAATCACATCAGGTTAGAAACGGGGCACGAAGGGAAAGGAGAGGCACAGAATAACACAGGTAGAAAAATATTGTGACTGAGAGCGTTTGGGATCAGAGTAGAGAGAACACACTGTCCAGGACCTGACTGGGTGGAAGTGCAGCAGACACATGCGGTGTGTCCAGGGGGCCAGGGTTAGAAGGATGTACCTTTAGGAAGGAGATGAGGAGGAATATCTTTAGTCAGAGGGCAGTGAATCTGTGGAACTCTTTGCCACACACGGCTGTGGAGGCCAAGTCAGTGGATATTTTTACGATGGAGATTGCCAGATTCTGATTAGTGTGGGTGTCAGGGGGAGAAGGCAGGAAAATGGGGTTGAGAGGGAAAAGTAGATCAGCCATGATGGAATGGCGGAGTAGACTCGATGGACTCGATGGGACGAATGGCCTAATTCAGCTCCTAACACATATGAACTTGCGATGTGGTAAGCCAATGATAGATTCATTCTCCACACCGGTACCCATGAGGATACGTTGCCAGTCCCTGTACACTCACAACTCTGTGGGCAAGTTCACCTATAACCACCATCCACAAGTTTACAGATGACCCCACAGCGATGGGCCGGGCCACGAACAACGTTGAGACAGACGGTGGACTTGCAGACGTGGTGTCAGGGCCACAACCTCTCCTTTAATGTCAGCAAGGAGCCAGTGGGAGGATTCAGCAAGCCCGGCCCCGATCAGCATCAATGCAGTGGGCCAGAGTGCAAACGATGGGCACAGTGTCACACACACACAGGCCGGTACTGTACCCCAGTGTGACACAGGCCGGTACTGTACCCCAGTGTGACACACAGACCGGTACTGTACCCCCAGTGTGACACATACACAGGCCGGTACTGTACCCCAGTGTGACACACACACAGGCCGGTACTGTACCCCAGTGTGACACACACACACACACAGGCCGGTACTGTCTGTACCCCAGTGTGACACACACAGGCCGGTACTGTACCCCAGTGTGACACACACACACACACACAGGTCGGTTACTGTACCCCAGTGTGACACACACACACACACACAGGCCGGTACTGTACCCCAGTGTGACACACACACACACACACAGGCCGGTACTGTACCCCAGTGTGACACAGGCCGGTACTGTACCCCAGTGTGACACAGGCCGGTACTGTGCCCCAGTGTGACACAGGCCGGTACTGTGCCCCAGTGTGACACAGGCCGGTACTGTGCCCCAGTGTGACACAGGCCGGTACTGTGCCCCAGGTGTGACACACACACACACACAGGCCGGTACTGTCTGTACCCCAGTGTCACACACACCACCCCGTCTCCCCGGTACTGTGCCCCAGTGTTACACCCCCTGTACCCCCCGTTACTGTGCGGACAGGCCTGAGGGCCCGACGCCGCGCCCCGCGATCACTCACAGGTGGCGAGCGGCCGGTTCTCCATCGTGAACAACATCCGGTCCTCACCCTCCACCCGCCACTTCCGCTCCCTCTGCCACTTCCGCTTCCGTTCCCCGTCATTACTTCCGCCCCGCTCTCCCTCAACTCACTTCCGCCCCGCTCTCTCTCTTCCGGTCCCACCATAAAGCCCTCCCCCTACTTCCCCCCCCCACCCCCCCCCCACCCCCCCCCACTCCCCCCCACTTTCCCCCCTCTTCCCCCCCTACTTCCCCCCCCACCCCCCCCCCACTTTCCCCCCCCACTCCCCCCCCACTTTCCCCCCTCTTCCCCCCCTTCCCCCCTTCCCCCCCTTCCCCCCCCCCCCTTCCCCCCTCTCTTCCCCCCCTCTCTTCCCCCCCTCTTTCCCACCCTCTTCCCCCCCTCCTCCCCCCCTCTCCCCTTCCCACCCTCTTCCCCCCCTTTCCCCCCTCTTTCCCCCCTCCCCCTCTTTCCCCCCTCCCCATCTCCCCCCCTCTTCCCCCCGTCTTTCCTCCCCCTCTTTCCCCCACCCCTCTTTCCCCCACCCCTATTTCCCCTTCTCTTCCCCCCTCCCCTCCCCTCTCTTCCCCCTCCCCTCCCCCCTGAGATTAAAAGCATTTGATTCTTATTTCCAATCTCCAGGATATCGCCAATGTGAAGGAAACCACAACTGAAGACACAAGAGGGAAGACCGTGTGGTCAGGAGTGACAGTGACCAGTGTGAGTTTAGTTTAGAGATACAGCGTGGAAACAGGCCCTTCGGCCCACCGGGTCCGCGCCGACCAGCGATCCCCCGCACACTAACACTATCCCACACACACTAGGGACAATTTTTACATTTACCAAGCCAATTAACCTACAAACCTGCACGTCTTTGGAGTGTGGGAGGAAACCGGAGCGCCCTGAGAAAACCCACGCGGGTCACGGGGAGAACGTACAAACTCCGTACAGACAGCGCCCGTAGTCGGGATAGAACCCGGGTCTCTGGCGCTGTGAGCAGCAGCTCTACCCGCTGCACCCCTGTGCCACCGGCATGAGTTTGATGGGAAGATCAAAATGTAAGGTGATATACAGACATGAGACACAAGGGTAGAGCAGTTGCCTCACAGCGCCGGAGACCCGGGTCCCATCCGACGACAGGCGCTGTCTGTACGGAGTTTGTACGTTCTCCCCGTGACCCGCGTGGGTTTTCTCCGGGTGCTCCGGTTTCCTCCCACACTCTCAGAGACGTGCAGGTTTTGTGGTTTAATCGGTCCCTCTCTACATTGCCCCTTAGTGCAAGGAGTGGATGAGAAAGTGGGAGAACGTAGAACTGATGGTGAGCGGGCGTTCGATGGTCAGCACGGACTCGGTGGGCCGAAGGGCCTGTTTCTGTGCTGGGTCTCTCCACACTAAACAGAAGTTGGCCTCTGTGTGGAGCGCTTTATTAGAGTGAGGGAGGGGGGTGCAGGTGGGGTCAGTGGGGGGGGGGGGAGATTTACGGAGGGGGGGATGAGTGGGGGAGGGGGCAGGAGTGGGGGAGGGGGGTCAGTGAGGGGGTCAGTGGGGGAGGGGGCAGGGAGGGGGGTCAGTGGGAGGGGCAAGGGCGGTGGGGAGGGGGTCAGTGGGAGGGGCAGTGGGGCAGTGGGGAAGGGGGAGGGGTGTCAGTGGGGGGTCAGTGGGAGAGGGGGGGCAGTGGGAGGGGCAGGGGCAGTGGGAGAGGGGGAGCGGTCAGAGGGGGAGGGGGTCAGTGGAGGGGGCAGGGGCAGTGGGGGAGGGGGGTCAGTGGGGGGATGAGTGGGGGAGGGGACGCGAGTGGGGAGGGTCAGTTAGGAGGGGGGCGTCAGTGGGGGAGGGGGGGTCAGTCAGAGGGGAGGGGGCAGGGGAGGAAGGGAGGTGGGGAGGGGGGTCAGTGGGAGGGGCAGGGGCAGTGGGGGAAGGGGGTCAGTGGGGGAGGCGGGTCAGTGGGGGAGGCGTGTCAGTCGGGGATCGGTGAGGGAGGGGATCGGTGGGGAGGGGGGTCGGTGGGAGGGGGCAGGGCAGTGGGAGAGGGGGGAGCGGTCAGTGGGGGGGAGGTCAGTGGGAGGGGGGAGCGGTCAGTGGGGGGGAGGTCAGTGGGAGGGGGCAGGGGCAATGGGAGAGGGGGGAGCGGTCAGTGGGGGGGCAGGGCAGTGGAGAGGCGGGAGCGGTCAGTGGGGGGGGTCAGTGGGAGGGGGGGAGCGGTCAGTGGGGGGGGGTCAGTGGGGGGCAGGGCAGTGGGAGAGGGGGGAGCGGTCAGTGGGGGGGAACAGGGCAGTGGGAGAGGGGGGAGCGGTCAATGGGGGGGGGCAGGGCAGTGGGAGAGGGGGGAGCGGTCAGTGGGCGGGGTCAGTGGGGGGATTTACGGAGGGGGGGATGAGTGGGGGAGGGGGCGGGAGTGGGGGAGTGGGGTCAGTGGGGGTCAGTGGGGAGAGGGCAGGGGAGGGGGGTCAGTGGGAGGGGCAGGGGCAGTGGGGGAGCGGTCAGTGGGGGGTCGGTGGGAGGGGGCAGGGCAGTGGGAGAGGGGGGAGCGGTCAGTGGGGAGGGGGGGGGCTCTGTGTACTGGGTTGTATGTAACCGTGTGCCTTGTGTTTACAGGCCCAGGGACTCTCTCCTGACGGACGATTGTACAGTGAAGACTCCACCCCAGGGTGCAGAAGACAATGCAGGTGGGTGCGCTGCCCGGGAGAGCCCTGGACCGAGGGTGGGTGGGGGGAGGGGGGGGAGAGATGGGTGAGGGGTGTATGACAATCCCACCATCGTCCCACTGACTCTAAACTCAGTGAATCCTGAACACTTACAGCAAATGCACAGAGTCTCTCGCCCAGAGTCGGGGAATCGAGGACCAGAGGACATGGGTTCAAGGTGAAGGGGAAAAGATTTAATAGGAATCTGAGGGGTAACTTTTTCACACAGAGGGTGGTGGGTGTATGGAACGAGCTGCCAGAGGAGGTAGTTGAGGCTGGGACTATCCCATCGTTTAAGAAACAGTTGGACAGGTACATGGATAGGGACAGGTTTGGAGGGCTATGGACCAAGTGCAGGCAGGTGGGACTAGTGTAGCTGGGACATTGTTGGCCGGTGTGGGCGAGTTGGGCCGAAGGGCCTGTT